>NW_027263380.1:0-66210 GCF_902827115.2 Pseudochaenichthys georgianus
CGCAAGCACGCACTCACACACACGTGCGCACACGCACGCGCGCACGCACACGCACTCACGCACGCACACACACGCACGCACGCACACACGCACGCACACCCACACGCACGCACGCACACACACACACCCACCCACGCACACGCACGCACGCACACACACGCACGCACGCACACACGCACGCACACCCACACGCACGCACGCACACACACACCCACCCACGCACTCACACGCACGCGCGCACACACACACACACACACACACACGCACGCACACACACACGCAAGCACGCACTCACACACACGTGCGCACACGCACGCGCGCACGCACACGCACTCACGCACGCACACACACACACACAGCTTCAACTTTACCAGCTTTGGTAGCACTTTGTTGCATCAATAATTATAACACATATCATATTTATTGTTATCTGCACAATGACTACTTTTAACTACTTTCACTATATTTTGATGAGAATACTTTTCTACTTTTACTTGAGGAACATTTTTAATACATGACTTAGTTTAACAGAGTATTCCTACACTCTGGTACTTGACTTTTATTCAAGTACAAGATCTGAGTACTTCTACTTTTACTCAAGTACAAGATCTGAGTACTTCTACTTTCACTCAAGTACAAGATCTGAGTACTTCTACTTTTACTCAAGTACAAGATCTGAGTACTTCTACTTTTACTCAAGTACAATATCTGAGTACTTCTACTTTTACTCAAGTACAAGATCTGAGTACTTCTACTTTCACTCAAGTACAAGATCTGAGTACTTCTACTTTTACTCAAGTACAAGATCTGAGTACTTCTACTTTTACTCAAGTACAAGATCTGAGTACTTCTACTTTCACTCAAGTACAAGATCTGAGTACTTCTACTTTTACTCAAGTACAAGATCTGAGTACTTCTACTTTCACTCAAGTACAAGATCTGAGTACTTCTACTTTTACTCAAGTACAAGATCTGAG
This sequence comes from Pseudochaenichthys georgianus, assembly GCF_902827115.2. Classification (NCBI taxonomy): domain Eukaryota; kingdom Metazoa; phylum Chordata; class Actinopteri; order Perciformes; family Channichthyidae; genus Pseudochaenichthys; species Pseudochaenichthys georgianus. The sequence continues at coordinate 978 of NW_027263380.1, forward strand.
TACTTCTACTTTCACTCAAGTACAAGATCTGAGTACTTCTACTTTTACTCAAGTACAAGATCTGAGTACTTCTACTTTCACTCAAGTACAAGATCTGAGTACTTCTACTTTCACTCAAGTACAATATCTGAGTACTTCTACTTTTACTCAAGTACAAGATCTGAGTACTTCTACTTTCACTCAAGTACAAGATCTGAGTACTTCTACTTTCACTCAAGTACAAGATCTGAGTACTTCTACTTTCACTCAAGTACAATATCTGAGTACTTCTACTTTCACTCAAGTACAATATCTGAGTACTTCTACTTTTACTCAAGTACAAGATCTGAGTACTTCTACTTTCACTCAAGTACAAGATCTGAGTACTTCTACTTTCACTCAAGTACAATATCTGAGTACTTCTACTTTTACTCAAGTACCAGATCTGAGTACTTCCTCCACCACTGGTTATATATTTTAATCTGGTGATACGTGCAGTTCCCCTCTCGGACAACAGGGGGCAGCAGACTTCAGTTTCTGCTCTTGTTGTTAGCCTGTTCTCCTGTTAGCCTCCTGTTAGCTTCAAGTGTTTCCTGGGATCAGAGCAGGAAACACATGAAGCTAACCGAGGCTAACTGAAGCTAACAGGAGTTGAATCTGTTTCCTGGAGCCTCTGACGGAGGAGACTCGGGTTTCTGCACTGAGACAACAGCCGGGGATTCACTTTATGAAGTTGTTGGTTTGACTCTAAAAGTTTGAAAGATGCAGACTGTGAGACACGGAGCTGGGATTTATTAACCGGAGCTCCCGTTCCCCGGTCCGGAGCCCCTGTTCTCTCCTGGAGCCCTAAACACACGGTCACTCACAGGTAAGATCGGTCGTGTTAAACTATAACATATATAATGAACAGTGGCGGCGGCGCCAGGGTATGGCTGAGGTAAGCTACAGCCATACCAATAAATGGCTTAGCCCCACCATGAGAAATGATGTCAAAGTAAGCAAAATAAAGTCCGCCAACTCGGGCGGAGTACATTGCACAGACAGCAGTTAGTCAGATTGATTTCAGCAGCAACTTGTCTGGAAATACCGAGGACTAGAAACGGTTTTGAACACTTTTGTCACGTAGTGATTGTCTTCTTAATAGAACATCTTTGATAATGTCTTCTGGCCAATCAGAATCAAGATAACGGCGTGGTGTTGTTGCAGGAAGTCCCGACGGAGAATACCTTTGCTGCAGTACATCTCTATATACATCGATACAACATTACGTGATGAATTAAGACCCCACGGAGTGATAGGTGTGTGGCTGTCTTCATGGTGACACGCAGCACAATGGGGGCTGTCCACCTGATCCACCATGTGAAGTCACTCACAGCCTCTTCCTCTTCTCTGTGGGGAGCAGCAGGTTCAGCTTTCAGAACTAAGTAACAACAAGCATGTACATATGTGGTGTAGTAATAGATGTATTTATGTTTCTTCTCAAGAGAGTACCAGAATGTGTATTTTATGTTAGTATTTCAAAAGATCTCCTGCGGGAGAATCCCCCCAGACCCTCCGCAGGGGTTGGGTTTCAGCACGTCACTCTTTCAGCTGTGGGGAAGTTGCAGGATTGGCTCCAGGTCACCCTTTTTATTTACTACAAGACAAATGAGCCTTTTTATTTCATACAGTTCATTTGGATTGAGACGGGACATGATCTAAAGCTCGCGTGGGCGATATAGCGTGTATGTCATGAGTCATGACGTTGTAAATACTGACTTGAGCCCCCCCCGCTGTGGGGTTAGCCCACAGAGATTACCCAACACACACACTCTGGAGCCGCAGACAGTCTGTGTGGGTCGGTGTTAGAGCCGGGCTCCGTGTATCTGCTGGAGAGGTTTCCATTGCTCATCATCAGTTTGATCAGCTGCAGAATGACACAGTAATATAGCACTGTAATAATTACACAGGTCACAATGACACGGATACAAACCGGTAATAACAACACGGTCATGTCGACGGTATACATAAAGGCTGGCTGTTGCCGTCTGATCACGGTATTATTTGATGACTCATGTTACTGCCATGCTTATCAGGGTTTCAGATGCAGCTGGAGAGAATCATACATGTATTTCTGATGAAATGATTATAAAATGTGTACGCAGAACAGTTTCCAGAGTAAGAATCCAGCCTTCTTCTTAACATGTCTTGTTTACATGCATTTCTTATGTTGTATTATTTCATACATCTATTACACCATTGGCTCACATTGACAGCAGGCATTACACAGTCCTCCTCTTTTTTCCTTTTCTTTTATTTAAAATGTATTCTACTAAACTCATACAAAAACAAAAACGTATAATTCATACACACAAATGAACAAAAAGAGTAGAAGCGGAGGGCTGAAGCAGCTGATGGGGAGCAGCCCTCCCCTGCGTCATCGTTAGCATCAATATAATAATGGCACTTATTTCGTCAACAACGTGTAGAAGTTAAGGAGTACAAAGAAATAAAGAAAACTAATGAAAACTGGGGGAAAAAAAAAAAGTTAGGACGAAGAAAAAAAGTAAATGCATATATAAGTAATACTGGGAATATCACATACTTGTTAGCTGGAGTAATCTGCAAATATAATTAGTTTTACTTTAGTTTTGAATTGTTGATGACGAGTGATACTTGGAAGGTGAAGTCCATTCCACGCTCTCACTGCGACTCTGGACCAGCTGTGTGACTGGATGGCTGCTCTCCAGTCAGGGTGCCCGGCTGGGATCACCTGACTGCTCTGGGTCAGCTGTGACTGGATGGTTGCTCTACAGCAGGGGTGTCAAACTCAATTTCATCCCGGGCCACATCAGCATTATGTTTGTACTCAAAGGGCCGGTTGTAATTTTAATTATATATAAATATACATATGTAAATATATAATATATATTAAATAATGTATTATATTACATTGTTGGCCCTGCATTGGATTATTATCAGTTCTGGAAATACCTTCCTAGATAACTACGTCTGAAAGCAGAAGTCTAGGGCAAATAATTGAAAGTAAATATTCAACAATTACACCAATTGTATGGTATATTATATTCTTTGCAAGCTCTTGCGGGCCACATAAAATTAGGTTGCGGGCCGGATTTGGCCCCCGGGCCTTGAGTTTGACACCCCTGCTCTACAGGGTTACGGTTAACCAGTCAGGGTGCCTGGCTGGTTTCTCCTGACTGCTCTGGACCAGCTGTGACTGGACGGCTGCTCTCCAGTCAGGATGCCCGGCTGGGATCACCTGACTGCTCTGGACCAGCTGTGACTGGACGGCTGCTCTCCAGTCAGGGTGCCTGGCTGGTTTCTCCTGACTGCTCTGGACCAGCTGTGACTGGACGGCTGCTCTCCAGTCAGGGTACCTGGCTGGGTTCTCCTGACTGCTCTGGACCAGCTGTGACTGGACGGCTGCTCTCCAGTCAGGGTACCTGGCTGGGTTCTCCTGACTGCTCTGGACCAGCTGTGACTGGACGGCTGCTCTCCAGTCAGGATGCCCGGCTGGTTTCTCCTGACTGCTCTGGACCAGCTGTGACTGGACGGCTGCTCTCCAGTCAGGGTGCCTGGCTGGTTTCTCCTGACTGCTCTGGACCAGCTGTGACTGGACGGCTGCTCTCCAGTCAGGATGCCCGGCTGGTTTCTCCTGACTGCTCTGGACCAGCTGTGACTGGACGGCTGCTCTCCAGTCAGGGTACCTGGCTGGGATCACCTGACTGCTCTGGACCAGCTGTGACTGGACGGCTGCTCTCCAGTCAGGGTGCCCGGCTGGGTTCTCCTGACTGCTCTGGACCTGCTTCTGAATGCTAGCAGGCCTGTTGTTATGGGAGCATAATCAGCACTGTTTTAAGCTTAACTCTCAACACATTGGAATAGATTGAGTTTTTAAATATGGGAGTTGTGCGTTCATATGTACCAACACCACAGACTATTCGTAATACTTTTGAGATGTTATTATTCTTTGTAGATGTGTTGAGCACGTGTTTCGGAGCAGGAGCAAAGGTACGGGAGACACAGACTGTTATCAAGAGTTCTGAGGATCTGTTCCTCCAGAACGTTCTCAGTGCGATGCAGAACACCTGTTGTTCTGACGGTCCAGTCTGTCATCATTACACGCTGCTTCCAGCTGGGTTTTCATCACAATGAGTCCTAAGGTGCAATGAGTCCTAAGGTGCGATGAGTCCTAAGGTGCGATGAGTCCTAAGGTGCCATGAGTCCTAAGGTGCAATGAGTTCTAAGGTGCGATGAGTCCTAAGGTGCGATGAGTCCTAAGGTGCGATGAGTCCTAAGGTGCAATGAGTCCTAAGGTGCAATGAGTCCTAAGGTGCGATGAGTCCTAAGGTGCCATGAGTCCTAAGGTGCAATGAGTTCTAAGGTGCGATGAGTCCTAAGGTGCGATGAGTCGTAAGGTGCGATGAGTCCTAAGGTGCGATGAGTCCTAAGGTGCAATGAGTCCTAAGGTGCAATGAGTCCTAAGGTGCGATGAGTCCTAAGGTGCGATGAGTGCATGCACCAACTCTCACATCCGTGTCATGCTCTCAGACTCTGTGTTGATTAACATGTCGTTGTTTTGGCCACATCAAGGGATCAGTTATTAACACGATGTACAACAGTTACATCGTATTTCTAATTCTTTAAAGTAGAGACACTACACACTGATATACACCTGAACATCAGCAGGAGAGGACTCTTTAAAGTAGAGACACTACATACTGATATACACCTGAACATCAGCAGGAGAGGACTCTTTAAAGTAGAGACACTACATACTGATATACACCTGAACATCAGCAGGAGAGGACTCTTTAAAGTAGAGACACTACATACTGATATACACCTGAAGATCAGCAGGAGAGGACTCTTTAAAGTAAAGACACTACATACTGATATACACCTGAACATCAGCAGGAGAGGACTCTTTAAAGTAGAGACACTACATACTGATATACACCTGAACATCAGCAGGAGAGGACTCTTTAAAGTAGAGACACTACATACTGATATACACCTGAACATCAGCAGGAGAGGACTCTTTAAAGTAGAGACACTACATACTGATAAACACCTGAACATCAGCAGGAGAGAACTCTTTAAAGTAGAGACACTACATACTGATATACAACTGAACATCAGCAGGAGAGGACTCTTTAAAGTAGAGACTCTACATACTGATATACACCTGAACATCAGCAGGAGAGGACTCTTTAAAGTAGAGACGCTACATACTGATATACACCTGAACATCAGCAGGAGAGGACTCTTTAAAGTAGAGATGCTACATACTGATATACACCTGAACATCAGCAGGAGAGGACTCTTTAAAGTAGAGACACTACATACTGATATACACCTGAACATCAGCAGGAGAGGACTCTTTAAAGTAGAGACACTACATACTGATATACACCTGAACATCAGCAGGAGAGGACTCTTTAAAGTAGAGACACTACATACTGATATACACCTGAACATCAGCAGGAGAGGACTCTTTAAAGTAGAGACACTACATACTGATATACACCTGAACATCAGCAGGAGAGGACTCTTTAAAGTAGAGACACTACATACTGACATACACCTGAACATCAGCAGGAGAGGACTCTTTAAAGTAGAGACACCACATACTGATATACACCTGAACATCAGCAGGAGAGGACTCTTTAAAGTAGACACACCACATACTGATATACACCTGAACATCAGCAGGAGATAACTCTTTAAAGTAGAGACACTACATGCTGATATACACCTGAACATCAGCAGGAGAGGACTCTTTAAAGTAGAGACACCACATACTGATGTATACCTGAACATCAGCAGGAGAGGACTCTTTAAAGTAGAGACACTACATACTGATATACACCTGAACATCAGCAGGAGAGGACTCTTTAAAGTAGAGACACTACACACTGATATACACCTGAACACCAGCAGGAGAGGGCTCTTTAAAGTAGAGACACTACATACTGATATACACCTGAACATCAGCAGGAGAGGACTCTTTAAAGTAGAGACACTACATACTGATATACACCTGAACATCAGCAGGAGAGGACTCTTTAAAGTAGAGACACTACATACTGATATACACCTGAACATCCGCAAGAGAGGACTCTTTAAAGTAGAGACACTACATACTGACATACACCTGAACATCAGCATGAGAGTACTCTTTAAAGTAGAGACACTACATACTGATATACACCTGAACATCAGCAGGAGAGGACTCTTTAAAGTAGAAACACTACATACTGATATACACCTGAACATCAGCAGGAGAGGACTCTTTAAAGTAGATATACTACACACTGATATACACCTGAACATCAGCAGGAGAGGACTCTTTAAAGTAGAGACACTACATACTGATATACACCTGAAGATCAGCAGGAGAGGACTCTTTAAAGTAGAGACACTACATACTGATATACACCTGAACATCAGCAGGAGAGGACTCTTTAAAGTAGAGACACTACATACTGATATACACCTGAACATCAGCAGGAGAGGACTCTTTAAAGTAGAGACACTACATACTGATAAACACCTGAACATCAGCAGGAGAGAACTCTTTAAAGTAGAGACACTACATACTGATATACAACTGAACATCAGCAGGAGAGGACTCTTTAAAGTAGAGACTCTACATACTGATATACACCTGGACATCAGCAGGAGAGGACTCTTTAAAGTAGAGACGCTACATACTGATATACACCTGAACATCAGCAGGAGAGGACTCTTTAAAGTAGAGACACTACATACTGACATACACCTGAACATCAGCAGGAGAGGACTCTTTAAAGTAGAGACACTACATACTGATATACACCTGAACATCAGCAGGAGAGGACTCTTTAAAGTAGAAACACTACATACTGACATACACCTGAACATCAGCAGGAGAGGACTCTTTAAAGTAGAGACACCACATACTGATATACACCTGAACATCAGCAGGAGAGGACTCTTTAAAGTAGAGACACTACATACTGACATACACCTGAACATCAGCAGGAGAGGACTCTTTAAAGTAGAGACACCACATACTGATATACACCTGAACATCAGCAGGAGAGGACTCTTTAAAGTAGAGACACTACATACTGACATACACCTGAACATCAGCAGGAGAGGACTCTTTAAAGTAGACACACCACATACTGATATACACCTGAACATCAGCAGGAGATAACTCTTTAAAGTAGAGACACTACATGCTGATATACACCTGAACATCAGCAGGAGAGGACTCTTTAAAGTAGAGACACCACATACTGATGTATACCTGAACATCAGCAGGAGAGGACTCTTTAAAGTAGAGACACTACATACTGATATACACCTGAACATCAGCAGGAGAGGACTCTTTAAAGTAGAAACACTACATACTGATATACACCTGAACATCAGCAGGAGAGGACTCTTTAAAGTAGAGACACTACATACTGATATACACCTGAACATCAGCAGGAGAGGACTCTTTAAAGTAGAGACACTACATACTGATATACACCTGAACATCAGCAGGAGAGGACTCTTTAAAGTAGAGACACTACACACTGATATACACCTGAACATCAGCAGGAGAGGACTCTTTAAAGTAGAGACACTACACACTGATATACACCTGAACATCAGCAGGAGAGGACTCTTTAAAGTAGAGACACTACACACTGATATACACCTGAACATCAGCAGGAGAGGACTCTTTAAAGTAGAGACACTACACACTGATATACACCTGAACATCAGCAGGAGAGGACTCTTTAAAGTAGAGACACTACACACTGATATACACCTGAACATCAATAGGAGAGGACTCTTTAAAGTAGAGACACTACATACTGATATACACCTGAACATCAGCAGGAGAGAACTCTTTAAAGTAGAGATACTACACACTGATATACACCTGAACATCAGCAGGAGAGGACTCTTTAAAGTAGAGACACTACACACTGATATACACCTGAACATCAGCAGTAGAGGACTCTTTAAAGTAGAGACACTACACACTGATATACACCTGAACATCAGCAGGAGAGGACTCTTTAAAGTAGAGACACTACACACTGATATACACCTGAACATCAGCAGGAGAGGACTCTTTAAAGCAGAGACACTACGTACTGATATACACCTGGACTTCAGCAGGAGAGGACTCTTTAAAGTAGAGACACTACACACTGATATACACCTGAACATCAGCAGGAGAGGACTCTTTAAAGTAGAGACACTACACACTGATATACACCTGAACATCAGCAGGAGAGGACTCTTTAAAGTAGAGACACTACATACTGATATACACCTGAACATCAGCAGGAGAGGACTCTTTAAAGTAGAGACACTACACACTGATATACACCTGAACATCAGCAGGAGAGGACTCTTTAAAGTAGAGACACTACATACTGATATACACCTGAACATCAGCAGGAGAGGACTCTTTAAAGTAGAGACACTACACACTGATATACACCTGAACATCAGCATGAGAGTACTCTTTAAAGTAGAGACACTACACACTGATATACACCTGAACATCAGCAGGAGAGGACTCTTTAAAGTAGAGACACTACATACGCAGGTAATGTTTACGTGTGGCGGTTTATGAAAATGTGCACTTTCAGAAATATGTAGTGTTTGTGTAATAACAGTATTTACGTCTGCAGCGAGCTTCGACACCGTCTGAGAGACGGACACACACCTGTCTGGACTCACTGGATCCAGAGGAGCAGGGTCTGCTCGGCTCTAACTGTGTTTGTGTTTGATTTAATGCTGTCTTTGTTTCCTCTCAGCAGTGGCATGGAGGCAGAGGCAGGCAGCGTCTGGCATGTGATGCAGAGAGACGTTCCTCACGGAGACGTTCCTCACAGAGACGTTCCTCACGGAGACGTTCCTCACGGAGACGTTCCTCACGGAGACGTGGAGAGCTGCAGGCTGCTGGAGGTTTTCCTCTCAGGAGGAGCTCCATGGGGCTTCACTCTCAGAGGAGGACTGGAGCATCGAGAGCCTCTGATCATCACCAAGGTGACCACTGGGACACACTGAGGGGTTCTCCTTAACACACACATCTGAGAGGTTCTCCTTAACACACACATCTGAGAGGTTCTCCTTAACACACACATCTGAGAGGTTCTCCTTAACACACACATCTGAGAGGTTCTCCATAACACACACATCTGAGAGGTTCTCCTTAACACACACATCTGAGAGGTTCTCCATAACACACACATCTGAGAGGTTCTCCATAACACACACATCTGAGAGGTTCTCCATAACATACACATCTGAGAGGTTCTCCTTAACACACACATCTGAGAGGTTCTCCATAACACACACATCTGAGAGGTTCTCCATAACACACACATCTGAGAGGTTCTCCTTAACACACACATCTGAGAGGTTCTCCATAACACACACATCTGAGAGGTTCTCCATAACACACACATCTGAGAGGTTCTCCTTAACACACACATCTGAGAGGTTCTCCATAACATACACATCTGAGAGGTTCTCCTTAACACACACATCTGAGAGGTTCTCCATAACACACACATCTGAGAGGTTCTCCATAACACACACATCTGAGAGCTTCTCCATAACACACACATCTGAGAGGTTCTCCATAACATACACATCTGAGAGGTTCTCCATAACATACACATCTGAGAGGTTCTCCTTAACACACACATCTGAGAGGTTCTCCATAACACACACATCTGAGAGGTTCTCCATAACACACACATCTGAGAGCTTCTCCTTAACACACACATCTGAGAGCTTCTCCTTAACACACACATCTGAGAGGTTCTCCTTAACACACACATCGAGAGGTTCTCCTTAACACACACATCTGAGAGGTTCTCCATAACACACACATCTGAGAGGTTCTCCTTAACACACACATCTGAGAGGTTCTCCTTAACACACACATCGAGAGGTTCTCCATAACACACACATCTGAGCGGTTCTCCTTAACACACACATCTGAGAGGTTCTCCATAACACACACATCTGAGAGGTTCTCCATAACACACACATCTGAGAGGTTCTCCATAACACACACATCTGAGAGCTTCTCCATAACACACACATCTGAGAGGTTCTCCATAACACACACATCTGAGAGCTTCTCCATAACACACACATCTGAGAGGTTCTCCATAACACACACATCTGAGAGGTTCTCCTTAACACACACATCTGAGAGCTTCTCCATAACACACACATCTGAGAGGTTCTCCATAACACACACATCGAGAGGTTCTCCATAACACACACATCTGAGAGGTTCTCCTTAACACACACATCTGAGAGGTTCTCCTTAACACACACATCTGAGAGGTTCTCCTTAACACACACATCTGAGAGGTTCTCCTTAACACACACATCTGAGAGGTTCTCCTTAACACACACATCTGAGAGCTTCTCCATAACACACACATCTGAGAGGTTCTCCATAACACACACATCTGAGAGGTTCTCCATAACACACACATCTGAGAGGTTCTCCATAACACACACATCTGAGAGGTTCTCCTTAACACACACATCTGAGAGGTTCTCCATAACACACACATCTGAGAGCTTCTCCATAACACACACATCTGAGAGGTTCTCCATAACACACACATCTGAGAGGTTCTCCATAACACACACATCTGAGAGGTTCTCCATAACACACACATCTGAGAGCTTCTCCATAACACACACATCTGAGAGGTTCTGTGTGTGTGTGTGTGTGTGTGTGTGTGTGTACTGAACCAGTGACAGGAGCCCATCACTTGTTGATGTTGTGGAGCTGATTGTTGCTGTGGGTTCTGCAGCTGATCTGTGGAGAGGCTGCAGCTAAAGCATGTTCTGTGGTCTAGCAGAAACGGACCACAGCAGCTGTTCTGTGTGGATCAGCTGCTCCGACCCTCTGTGTTAGCACAGATAGAGGGAGGCAGCCTATCAGCTCACTGGGTTCGTTGTGTAATGATTAACTTCAAGTAGTGACCTGGTTAAACAGCTGCTGGTCGGGGGCTGCTTTAGGTTGGGTTCCTAGTTTCTGTGTTGACCCGTCTGAGGTCCAAAGTCCGACTCACATGACTGAAACTCTGGTATCAGCTGCATGTTTCCTCAGAGCAACAGAATCAGGACTCCTCAGTGCTCCAGGTTTCACCATTTGACCAGGATCTGACCAACTCTTTGATCTGGAACTGAGTGAGGAGGGAACCATTCTGCTGGACTCTGGGTCTCTGGTCTGATATCAGTTATACTGTTAATATCACTGAAGGTAAGCGAACATGTTTGCATCTGATGGTGAGCATCTAAAGTATTTCACCTGTATTATCACAACCTCTGAATATGCGTTCTCTGGTAGCTCACTGAGTTCGGTTTGTTCTCGCAGATGTTAGCTGGACCGTCCTGATGATTCTGTGCTGGGTTAGTTTCTGGTTGTTAGCAGATGTTAGCTGGACCGTCCTGATGATTCTGTGCTGGGTTAGTTTCTGGTTGTTAGCAGATGTTAGCTGGACCGTCCTGATGATTCTGTGCTGGGTTAGTTTCTGGTTGTTAGCAGATGTTAGCTGGACCGTCCTGATGATTCTGTGCTGGGTTAGTTTCTGGTTGTTAGCAGATGTTAGCTGGACCGTCCTGATGATTCTGTGCTGGGTTAGTTTCTGGTTGTTAGCAGATGTTAGCTGGACCGTCCTGATGATTCTGTGCTGGGTTCGTTTTTTAAGCAGTCCATCAAATGCTGTAGTAGTGAGTGTTTGAGTTGCTGTGTGAGAGTGGCAGATAGATCTGTACATCGTCGGCGTAGCAGTGGAAGGGAATATTGTGTTTAGTGATAATTTAACCTAGGGGCAGTATGTACAGTAAAAAGAGGATGGGGCCCAGGATAGAGCCTTGGGGAACCCCACAGGTAAGAGGGGCTTTAGCAGAGGAGAAGGGCTGTGCATCTTCACTGGTCTCACGATTCGATTCGATTACGATTATCCTGTCAACGATTCGATTCAATTCGATATCCCGATGCATCACGATGCATCACGATTCATACCAATGCGTTGCATCCTCAATTTTCTATATTACTGCACATGGCTTATTTTTCATCAATGCATACATGCAGTAAATACATATGAACTCTCTTTTTATTATTTAGAAAGTGCTTCAGAAATCAATAACATAAATGTCTTGACATTAATTTATAAACCAAAATAAATGAATTGTATAGGTCTAGCCTCCCTATATCTGTGTGTGAAGTTGTTCCATCCTCAAAAACAAAGAAATAATGCTTCTGCAGTCTAGCTGCAGCTTCTAGCAACAGTCTTCTGTTAAAAAAGGACACTGAATGTCCTGAATGAGGCATCACACACAGGACCTGAGTCTGAACACAGCAGACAACAGGAGTATTTACAACAGCATATACAAAAAAAATACTGCATGTGGGTGCACACTCACATTCTCTGTCTTACTGTTACATAAATCCCATGAATACATGAGATTAAGTTAGCTTCATTATATCTCAGTGATTAAGTGAATAATAAAGTTTCTAACGGGTCACTATCAGCCTGTCACTCATTATTTTCAGGGAGGGGGCGGGGCTTGGAGGAACAGAGTAGACGGTGATCGCGGAAGCTTTTTTCCTCCTGCCTTCACAAACTTTACACACGTATATATCGTCTGAAAATTGCTAGAGGGCATTCATACTTTGCAATCCAAGACTTAATTAAATCCACCAAAAACCTGACATGATTGTAACGCAATTATTTTTGAAAAACATAAATCCCTGTTTCTCTGCGCCGCAGCGACACGGAGTGATTCAGAGCGGGTCCTTCTGCTGCTGGTTCTGGACTGGTGGTGTTGTGTTGGTGGATAAAGCAGACTGCTCCGTGTTTGGTGCCGCTGTCACGTCTGTTCCCTGATCTCTGCGTCACCGACCGATTTGATATTAAAGTGACCGGAGAAAAAAAACGTTATAGTAAAGCCGCGGCCGGAAAATCAGGAAGCAACGTTACTACGCTATAACCGATTATCTTCCGTCACTGCATCGATACCGAATCGTCCATGTCCGCATCGCAATGCATCGTAGAAACGATTATTTTCAACACCCCTAGTACCTAGCTGCTCTGAGAAGCTACGGTCTGTCAGGTAGGACCTGAACCATGCAAGGGCAGAGTCTGTGATGCCTGCGGACTGTTCAAGCCGTGACAACAGGATGCTATGATCCACAGTGTCGAAGGCAGCTGTCAGGTCTAACAGCACCAGGAAAGCTGGGCCACCTGAGTCGGCGGCTAGGAGCAGATCATTAACAACTCTTAAGCCCCAAGGAACCCTTCGGCGGGTCTTTTTTTTTTCACGACACTGTGTCTCAGGGCATCTTAATATTTAAGAACCTATTAATGTGTTATACCAGATTAACGAGAATATTCTCAGCTAACTGACGATACAAACCATTTTTACCAAAACAAAACACAAGTCTCATAAGAAGCATCTAAATGACCCCTGAGCGAAAAATGCTAACGGACTTTGGCACAGAACTCAAGATAAAAGATACCCTTATTTCTTATCGTAGCTGCACATACAAGATATCCGATTTAAAGCTGAGGTTCCATAGAGTATATAGGCATAGTATCATCACTGAGTCATCCGAACTCGCGACAGGGGAAGCAAACACAGACATCACAACACGTACCTTTACGGAGCTTTTACGGGAGATCGTCTCACCGTAGCTGTCGTATCTGATCAAAAGTCGTGTTCAATGGCATTAAAACCAGAAAAAACGTGGCTGAATCGGTGAATCCATCAGTTGATAATATTTCTGTGGAACTGAAAAAATTATTTATAATCCATAATTCCATTTTTATGTAAAAATCGGAGAGTACAAGTTAGCTGCTAATGGTAGCCACCAGAGTCATCGCAGCTTCAGGTTATGGCTATGCGTCACTCTCACCCCTTATTTGATAATGTGTGTGTATGTGGGAGTTCCCCTCGATTCTATTGGCTCTGACGGATACAGGGTACTTTTATATGTTGCACTTTGGATTCCTAAAGCTTTTAGTCTACCAACCCATCATCCAAGGGTGGTTTTCACTATAAGTCTTTTTTTTTTTTGGATGGACACTATAATTAAATTTTCTTTACTGTGTTCAATCTGAATTGACTTTAAAATAAAAACATCTATATTGATTCTGACACTTCTAGATCCAACTCACACGTGTAATCTTGCTTTGAGAAAAGAGATTATTAATGTAACCCTTTTAGAAGGGAAGATATGGTCATTTGTTCTGGGATTGTCATTTTGGAGCCTGAGACCTGAAAAACAGGCTCGGGGCTGAACAGGTTCAAAGGGCTGTGTCAGGGCTGTGCGTGGGTTTGAAGCCAGACTGAAACTGTTCATGGATGCCATGCGTGGTTAAGAACGACTGCAGCTGGACATAGATTACTCGCTCCTGTATGAAGTATGACTTCTATTCCCCGTACAGTCTATATGTCTACAAACCTTAGTCTGTTTAGCACTGACAAAAGTGTTTCCCTGTCTGAAAATGTGGACATACTGAAGAGAGAAGTAGGAAGGTTTTCTCGTAGACTTCTATTCCATCTGAGGTAATAATTATTCATCTTCTTTGCCATCAATGAAAGATAATGAAGGCCCAGAGTTGGATGAGAGGTTCAGAGTTTGAGTAGAAAACTGAAATCCTGGATCTAATTAAAATTCTCAGCATTCCTCTCATAGCTCAGAATCTGCTCAAGGTTTTCAAGGAATTAACGTCCTTACTCTCAATAAAGTTATATAATCCCGTTTTACACAAGCCAGCTGGGCGTCAGCTCCAACATGTGTTCCCTGTGCCAGCATCTCATCCAATGAGAACACGCTGTTAATGAGAACATGCTGTGGAGCCTCTGCTCTCAGAGGACACACCCTGAGGTAGACTGGTTGGATTACTTTCATGTCTGACGGTTTCTGAGGTGCTCAACCTGCGGCCCCCTGAGGTGCTCAACCTGCGGCCTGAGGTGCTCAACCTGCGGCCCCCTGAGGTGCTCAACCTGCGGCCCCCTGAGGTGCTCAACCTGCAGCCCCCTGAGGTGCTCAACCTGCGGCCCCCTGAGGTGCTCAACCTGCGGCCCCCTGAGGTGCTCAACCTGCAGCCCCCTGAGGTGCTCAACCTGCGGCCCCCTGAGGAGCTCAACCTGCGGCCCCCTGAGGTGCTCAACCTGCGGCCCCCTGAGGTGCTCAACCTGCGGCCCCCTGAGGTGCTCAACAGACAGAGACAGAGGACAGAGACTGAGGACAGAGACAGAGGACAGGGACTGAGGACAGGGACAGAGGACAGGGACAGAGACTGAGGACAGAGACAGAGGACAGAGACTGATGACAGAGGACATTGACAGAGGACAGGGACGGAGGACAGAGACAGAGGACAGAGACAGAGGACAGAGAGTGATGACAGAGACAGAGACAGAGGACAGAGACTGAGGACAGAGACTGATGACAGATACGGAGGACAGAGACTGATGACAAAGACAGAGGACAGAGACAGAGAACATATACTGAGGACAGAGACAGGGGACGGAGACTGAGGACGGAGGCAGAGGAGAGAGGCAGAGGACAGAGACAGGAGACTGAGGACAGAGGACAGAGACAGAGGACAGATGCAGAGGACATAGACTGAGGACAGAGACATGAGACTGAGGACAGAGGCAGAGGACATAGACAGGAGACTGAGGACATAGACATATGACAGAGACTGAGGACAGAAACAGAGGACAGAGACTGAGGATATAGACAGGAGACTGAGGACAGAGGCAGAGGACATACACAGGAGACTGAGGACAGAGACTGAGGACAGAAACAGAGGACAGAGACTGAGGACAGAAACAGAGGACAGAGGCAGAGGACAGAGACAGAAGACAGAGACAGAGGACATAGACTGAGGACAGAAACAGAGGACATAGACAGAGGACAGTATTGTTCGGACTCAGTGCTGCCTGAGGAAGTCTCCAGGACGAACAGCATCACCATTTCCTGATATTTTATAGTTTGATAATGAAAATAATCTTTGGCTGCAGCTTCATTTGGACTGAAGCCTCCGTCAGCCGGCTGTCAGGACATCCGTCAGGACATCGGTCCCCCTTCCTTCAGACCCCACAGAGACAGGGGGTTATTCTGGGGGTCCTCAGGATGTGGGGATAAGGGCTGACTGGGACAGGCATCCTGTGAAGTACACAGTGCACACGCTCTATTTGTGTTTCTTATAATCTGCCTCTCCACACTGCCGCTGAAGTGACCCTCGAACGGCTGAGGCCCGGCCAGAAGCCCCCGTGGTCTACAGCCGGTAGACCACCGTGTGTCCACACACCGTGTTCTACAGCCGGTAGACCACCGTGTGTCCACACCCCGTGTTCTACAGCAGGTAGACCACCGTGTGTCCACACCCCGTGTTCTACAGCCGGTAGACCACCGTGTGTCCACACCCCGTGTTCTACAGCCGGTAGACCACCGTGTGTCCACACCCCGTGTGTCCACACACCGTGTGTCCACACCCCGTGTTCTACAGCAGGTAGACCACCATGTGTCCACACCCCGTGTTCTACAGCAGGTAGACCACCGTGTGTCCACACCCCGTGTTCTACAGCAGGTAGACCACCGTGTGTCCACACCCCGTGTTCTACAGCCGGTAGACCACCGTGTGTCCACACCCCGTGTTCTACAGCCGGTAGACCACCGTGTGTCCACACCCCGTGTTCTACAGCAGGTAGACCACCGTGTGTCCACACACCGTGTTCTACAGCCGGTAGACCACCGTGTGTCCACACACCGTGTTCTACAGCAGGTAGACCACCGTGTGTCCACACACCGTGTGTCCACACACCGTGTTCTGCAGCCTCTGCACACAGCTGGACATACAGACTGTTAGAGCTCCTTCAGAACACGATATTAATACAGATGTATTCACCTGTCTCACACCTCACCTGTCCGTCTCACACCTCACCTGTCTCACACCTCACCTGTCCGTCTCACACCTCACCTGTCCGTCTCACACCTCACCTGTCTGTCTCACACCTCACCTGTCCGTCTCACACCTCACCTGTCTCACACCTCACCTGTCTCACACCTCACCTGTCCGTCTCACACCTCACCTGTCTGTCTCACACCTCACCTGTCTCACACCTCACCTGTCCGTCTCACACCTCACTTGTCTCACACCTCACTTGTCTCACACCTCACCTGTCTGTCTCACACCTCACCTGTCCGTCTCACACCTCACTTGTCTCACACCTCACCTGTCTGTCTCACACCTCACCTGTCCGTCTCACACCTCACTTGTCTCACACCTCACCTGTCTGTCTCACACCTCACCTGTCCGTCTCACACCTCAGCTGTCCGTCTCACACCTCACCTGTCTGTCTCACACCTCACCTGTCTGTCTCACACCTCACCTGTCCGTCTCACACCTCACCTGTCCGTCTCACACCTCACCTGTCCGTCTCACACCTCACCTGTCTCACACCTCACCTGTCCGTCTCACACCTCACTTGTCTCACACCTCACTTGTCTCACACCTCACTTGTCTCACACCTCACCTGTCCGTCTCACACCTCAGCTGTCCGTCTCACACCTCACCTGTCTGTCTCACACCTCACCTGTCCGTCTCACACCTCACCTGTCTGTCTCACACCTCACTTGTCCGTCTCACACCTCACCTGTCCGTCTCACACCTCACCTGTCCGTCTCACACCTCACCTGTCCGTCTCACACCTCACCTGTCTGTCTCACACCTCACCTGTCTCACACCTCACCTGTCCGTCTCACAACTCACCTGTCCGTCTCACACCTCAGCTGTCCGTCTCACACCTCACCTGTCCGTCTCACACCTCACCTGTCCGTCTCACACCTCAGCTGTCCGTCTCACACCTCACCTGTCCGTCTCACACCTCACCTGTCTCACACCTCACCTGTCTCACACCTCACCTGTCCGTCTCACACCTCACCTGTCTGTCTCACACCTCACCTGTCTCACACCTCACCTGTCCGTCTCACACCTCACTTGTCTCACACCTCACTTGTCTCACACCTCACCTGTCTGTCTCACACCTCACCTGTCCGTCTCACACCTCACTTGTCTCACACCTCACCTGTCTGTCTCACACCTCACCTGTCCGTCTCACACCTCACTTGTCTCACACCTCACCTGTCTGTCTCACACCTCACCTGTCCGTCTCACACCTCAGCTGTCCGTCTCACACCTCACCTGTCTGTCTCACACCTCACCTGTCTGTCTCACACCTCACCTGTCCGTCTCACACCTCACCTGTCCGTCTCACACCTCACCTGTCCGTCTCACACCTCACCTGTCTCACACCTCACCTGTCCGTCTCACACCTCACTTGTCTCACACCTCACTTGTCTCACACCTCACTTGTCTCACACCTCACCTGTCCGTCTCACACCTCAGCTGTCCGTCTCACACCTCACCTGTCTGTCTCACACCTCACCTGTCCGTCTCACACCTCACCTGTCTGTCTCACACCTCACTTGTCCGTCTCACACCTCACCTGTCCGTCTCACACCTCACCTGTCCGTCTCACACCTCACCTGTCCGTCTCACACCTCACCTGTCTGTCTCACACCTCACCTGTCTCACACCTCACCTGTCCGTCTCACAACTCACCTGTCCGTCTCACACCTCAGCTGTCCGTCTCACACCTCACCTGTCCGTCTCACACCTCACCTGTCCGTCTCACACCTCAGCTGTCCGTCTCACACCTCACCTGTCCGTCTCACACCTCAGCTGTCCGTCTCACACCTCACCTGTCCGTCTCACACCTCACCTGTCCGTCTCACACCTCACCTGTCTGTCTCACACCTCACCTGTCTCACACCTCACCTGTCCGTCTCACACCTCACCTGTCCGTCTCACACCTCAGCTGTCCGTCTCACACCTCACCTGTCCGTCTCACACCTCAGCTGTCCGTCTCACACCTCACCTGTCCGTCTCACACCTCACCTGTCCGTCTCACACCTCACCTGTCCGTCTCACACCTCACCTGTCCGTCTCACACCTCACCTGTCCGTCTCACACCTCACCTGTCTGTCTCACACCTCACCTGTCTCACACCTCACCTGTCCGTCTCACACCTCACCTGTCCGTCTCACACCTCAGCTGTCCGTCTCACACCTCACCTGTCTCACACCTCACCTGTCCGTCTCACACCTCACTTGTCTCACACCTCACTTGTCTCACACCTCACCTGTCTGTCTCACACCTCACCTGTCCGTCTCACACCTCAGCTGTCCGTCTCACACCTCACCTGTCTGTCTCACACCTCACCTGTCCGTCTCACACCTCACCTGTCTGTCTCACACCTCACTTGTCCGTCTCACACCTCACCTGTCCGTCTCACACCTCACCTGTCCGTCTCACACCTCACCTGTCCGTCTCACACCTCACCTGTCTGTCTCACACCTCACCTGTCTCACACCTCACCTGTCCGTCTCACAACTCACCTGTCCGTCTCACACCTCAGCTGTCCGTCTCACACCTCACCTGTCCGTCTCACACCTCACCTGTCCGTCTCACACCTCAGCTGTCCGTCTCACACCTCACCTGTCCGTCTCACACCTCAGCTGTCCGTCTCACACCTCACCTGTCCGTCTCACACCTCACCTGTCCGTCTCACACCTCACCTGTCCGTCTCACACCTCAGCTGTCCGTCTCACACCTCACCTGTCCGTCTCACACCTCAGCTGTCCGTTTCACACCTCACCTGTCCGTCTCACACCTCACCTGTCTGTCTCACACCTCACCTGTCTCACACCTCACCTGTCCGTCTCACACCTCACCTGTCCGTCTCACACCTCACCTGTCTGTCTCACACCTCACCTGTCCGTCTCACACCTCACCTGTCTGTCTCACACCTCACTTGTCCGTCTCACACCTCACCTGTCCGTCTCACACCTCACCTGTCCGTCTCACACCTCACCTGTCCGTCTCACACCTCACCTGTCTGTCTCACACCTCACCTGTCTCACACCTCACCTGTCCGTCTCACACCTCACCTGTCCGTCTCACACCTCACCTGTCCGTCTCACACCTCACCTGTCCGTCTCACACCTCACCTGTCCGTCTCACACCTCACCTGTCTCACACCTCACCTGTCCGTCTCACACCTCACCTGTCCGTCTCACACCTCAGCTGTCCGTTTCACACCTCAGCTGTCCGTCTCACACCTCACCTGTCCGTCTCACACCTCACCTGTCCGTCTCACACCTCACCTGTCCGTCTCACACCTCACCTGTCCGTCTCACACCTCACCTGTCCGTCTCACACCTCACCTGTCTCACACCTCACCTGTCCGTCTCACACCTCAGCTGTCCGTTTCACACCTCAGCTGTCCGTCTCACACCTCACCTGTCCGTCTCACACCTCACCTGTCCGTCTCACACCTCACCTGTCCGTCTCACACCTCACCTGTCCGTCTCACACCTCACCTGTCCGTCTCACACCTCACCTGTCCGTCTCACACCTCACCTGTCTCACACCTCACCTGTCCGTCTCACACCTCACCTGTCCGTCTCACACCTCAGCTGTCCGTCTCACACCTCACCTGTCTCACACCTCACCTGTCCGTCTCACACCTCACCTGTCCGTCTCACACCTCAGCTGTCCGTTTCACACCTCACCTGTCCGTCTCACACCTCACCTGTCTGTCTCACACCTCACCTGTCTCACACCTCACCTGTCCGTCTCACACCTCACCTGTCCGTCTCACACCTCAGCTGTCCGTCTCACACCTCACCTGTCCGTCTCACACCTCAGCTGTCCGTCTCACACCTCACCTGTCCGTCTCACACCTCACCTGTCCGTCTCACACCTCACCTGTCCGTCTCACACCTCACCTGTCCGTCTCACACCTCACCTCACACCTCACCTGTCCGTCTCACACCTCACCTGCTCCACAGAGACACTGGTTCCCCTGCAGAGCCCGGAGAGCCTGTTAGTGTTCCAGCTCTCACTGTTAATACATCAGAGATTCATGTCTCCACAAAACACAGAAACACAACCATATTAGGAGCAGCTCAGGCACGCAGCCAGACGCCCTTCCCCCCTAACCCCCCCCCCCCCTTACACCGCTATTACAGAGGGGGGAGGGGGGGTGCTGGGATGTGGCCAATCAGAAGTCATTCATATGATGTCAGGCGTTACCATCCAATACAATGTCTTTACATAGTACAGATATATCGTACCCTGACATCATCACTGAGAGGTGTGTTACTGTGCTGTATTTATAATAGTGTGTGTGTGTGTGTGTGTGTGTGTGTGTGTGTGTGTGTGTGTGTGTGTGTGTGTGTGTGTGTGTGTGTGTGTGTGTGTGTGTGTGTGTGTGTGTGTGTGTGTGTGTGTGTGTGTGTGTTGCAGGTGGAGGAGGACAGCAAGGCGGCCGCTGTGAGTCTGCAGGTTGGAGACGAGCTGGTCAACATTAACGAGATTCCTCTGAGCGGCTTCAGACAGGAAGCCATCTGCCTCGTGAAGGGGTCCCACCGGAGCCTGAGCCTGGTGGTGAAGAGGTACGCTATGACTCCTCTGAAGCCAGTGTACTTAACTGGTGAAGAGGTACGCTATGACTCCTCTGAAGCCAGTGTACTTAACTGGTGAAGAGGTACGCTATAACACCTCTGAAGCCAGTGTACTTAACTGGTGAAGAGGTACGCTATGACTCCTCTGAAGCCAGTGTACTTAACTGGTGAAGAGGTACGCTATAACACCTCTGAAGCCAGTGTACTTAACTGGTGAAGAGGTACGCTATGACTCCTCTGAAGCCAGTGTACTTAACTGGTGAAGAGGTACGCTATGACTCCTCTGAAGCCAGTGTACTTAACTGGTGAAGAGGTACGCTATAACACCTCTAAAGCCAGTATACTTAACTGGTGAAGAGGTATGCTATAACACCTCTAAAGCCAGTGTACTTAACTGGTGAAGAGGTATGCTATAACTCCTCTGAAGCCAGTGTACTTAACTGGTGAAGAGGTATGCTATAACTCCTCTGAAGCCAGTGTACTTAACTGGTGAAGAGGTACGCTATAACTCCTCTGAAGCCAGTGTACTTAACTGGTGAAGAGGTAGGTCCCCCCCCCACACGGTGGTAACACCTCCAATACATACCTGTATCTGAGGACGCAGTGATGACGTGTGTGTGTGTGTGTGTGTGTGTGTGTGTGTGTGTGTGTGTGTGTGTGTGTGTGTGTGTGTGTGTGTGTGTGTGTGTGTGTGTGTGTGTGTGTGTGTGTGTGTGTGTGTTGTGTGTGTGTGTGTGTGTGTGTGTGTGTGTGTGGTAGTTGTATATGTTCTCTTCTTGATCATATCAGATGAGTATCACAATGATACCGGATGAGTATCGCCATGGTAATACCCCCCCCCCCCCCCCCCTGTGTGATCAGACTGTATATTCTCCCAGCATGCTTCCTCATGGCTCCGCCCCTTATTGACTCTTCAGATCTGGTTTATGAGTCATGAGTCCTGAGGCCTGGCAGTGACTCACTGCTCCATTGTCTCTGGATCAGAACAGATCCTGCTGTACGAGTCCATGCAGAGTGTGTGTGTGTGTGTGTGTGTGTGTGTGTGTGTGTGTGTGTGTGTGTGTGTGTGTGTGTGTCTGTGTCTGTGTGTGTGTGTGTGTTTCCGTCACAGTGTGTTACTCATGTTGTGGGTGCATGCCTACTCAAGGCTTCTTCTGACAGTGAATATGAACACACGTCAGTGTCAGTAAAGCTGCTTCTCTCTCTCTGATGACACGCCTCCACACGGCGCGCTCAGGGAGCACCACGTGAAGACAGACACCAGTCACCGACCCAGCACCTCTGAAGTCTCTCCAGACAGCAGGGGGCATGCAGCGAGCAATGAGAGTGTGTGTGATCGGGCGTGTTTCGTCAGCGTGGGTGTGTTTCGGGTGTGTATCGTCAGAGTGTGTGTGTGTGTGTGTGTGTGTGTGTGATCAGGCGTGTTTCAAGTGTGTTTCGTCAGAATGTGTGTGTGTGTTTCAGGTGCACTGAGTCTGTACCGGGTCAGGGTGGTTCTGTTTACTGCAGCTTTGGGAGGGGGGTCAGTGCAGCTTTGGGAGGGGGGGTCAGTGCAGCTTTGGGAGGGGGGGTCAGTGCAGCTTTGGGAGGGGGGTCAGTGCAGCTTTGGGAGGGGGGGTCAGTGCAGCTTTGGGAGGGGGGTCAGTGCAGCTTTGGGAGGGGGGGTCAGTGCAGCTTTGGGAGGGGGGGTCAGTGCAGCTTTGGGAGGGGGGTCAGTGCAGCTTTGGGAGGGGGGGTCAGTGCAGCTTTGGGAGGGGGGGTCAGTGCAGCTTTGGGAGGGGGGTCAGTGCAGCTTTGGGAGGGGGGGTCAGTGCAGCTTTGGGAGGGGGGGTCAGTGCAGCTTTGGGAGGGGGGTCAGTGCAGCTTTGGGAGGGGGGTCAGTGCAGCTTTGGGAGGGGTGGTCAGTGCAGCTTTGGGGGGGGGGTCAGTGCAGCTTTGGGAGGGGGGGTCAGTGCAGCTTTGGGAGGGGGGTCAGTGCAGCTTTGGGAGGGGGGGTCAGTGCAGCTTTGGGGGGGGGGTCAGTGCAGCTTTGGGAGGGGGGTCAGTGCATCTTTGGGAGGGGTGGTCAGTGCAGCTTTGGGAGGGGGGGTCAGTGCAGCTTTGGGAGGGGGGGTCAGTGCAGCTTTGGGGGGGGGGGTCAGTGCAGCTTTGGGAGGGGGGGTCAGTGCAGCTTTGGGAGGGGGGGTCAGTGCAGCTTTGGGAGGGGGGGGCAGTGCAGCTTTGGGAGGGGGGTCAGTGCAGCTTTGGGAGGGGGGTCAGTGCAACTTTGGGAGGGGGGTCAGTGCAGCTTTGGGAGGGGGGTCAGTGCAGCTTTGGGAGGGGGGTCAGTGCAGCTTTGGGAGGGGGGGCAGTGCAGCTTTAGGAGGGGGGGTCAGTGCAGCTTTGGGAGGGGGGTCAGTGCAGCTTTGGGAGGGGGGTCAGTGCAGCTTTGGGAGGGGGGGTCAGTGCAGTGCTGAGTGCTGTTCGTGGTTCGCTGGCAACACATTTCTCTCTATCATTTCTTAAAAAGATTTCCTTCGTGGAGGAAGTGTTAGCTCGGAGATTCACCCCCCTCTTTTATTTTTGGTTTGTTCCAAAGTCAGTGACGGGGAGTAACGCCTAACCCTCTCGTCAAACAACTTTTATTTTTATTTAAAACTTTACATTCCAGTCAAATAAATAATTTGACTGTCATTTGTTTTTCACACTAATAAGTGTTGCATTCATTAAAGGGCCTGTCTGATGTCTTTTCTACATCACTGTGTGTCCCGGTGTGTGTGTCCCGGTGTGTGTGTCCCCGGTGTGTTTGTCCCCGTGTGTCCCGGTGTGTGTGTCCGTGTGTCCCCGGTGTGTTTGTCCCGGTGTGTGTGTCCCCGGTGTGTGTGCCCCCGGTGTGTTTGCCCCCGTGTGTCCTGGTGTGTGTGTGTCCCGGTGTGTTTGTCCCTGTCCCCCCCCGGTGTGTCAGGAGACTCTCAAAGTGTCAGAAACAAACCCCTCTCTCTTCTCCTCCATACCCACATCTCGAAAAATGGGGAACGACGGAGCTGATCCAGATTTTCTGCGTCATGACCACATTACTAAAATGTGGGCGGGCTTTACCCCCACGGGCCAATCAGAAACGTTGCTGTCAGAAACAATGAGACGTGTTCTGGAAGTGATATGGTCTGTATTTACATTAGCATGCTAGCACTCAGAGCTAACCCGTGCTGGAGAGAGTCGCCTTGTGGTGCACCTGAGAGAGAGAGAGAGAGAGAGAGAGAGAGAGAGAGAGAGAGAGAGAGAGATAGAGAGAGAGAGAGAGAGAGAGAGAGAGAGAGAGAGAGAGAGAGAGAGAGAGAGAGGAGAGAGAGAGGAGAGAGAGAGAGAGTGTTTGAGCTCCATCCTGTTCAGAGAGGATCCTTGATGTGGCTTTACATCAGACATGTTTTTATATACGTGTTTATATCTGATACCCGTCACATATGAACACATAGCCTGATAAGAGATCTGTAAACACTGAACTGTGTTAAATTCATTAAACAATGAACAAACTAAACACAATGAAGCTTCATCTGCTGCTCCGTCAGGGGGAAGCTTCACCCCCAGAGCCACCGGTTGCCATAGTGATGGTGGAAATGCCTGATGGGTGGACATGTCCTCCCTGATTAGCATATCAGCCCCTCTCAGCCAATCAGAAGAGGTGAAGTGCAGGGGGACTTCCTCCCCCTCTGGGGGACTCCAGTAATCCTGAAGGAGATCTTCCTCCTTCCGTCAAACTGCCACTGGAGTTTCAGTCATGGCCGCCGTGTGTGAACCACAATGTGTGTGAGCTGCAGTGTGTGTGTGTGTGTGTGTGTGTGTGTGTGTGTGTGTGTGTGTGTGTGTGTGTGTGTGCGTGAAAGCGTCTCTTCCTGTTGTGTGTGTGCAGAGAGCTCCCGGCTTTATCAATGAACTTTTGGAACACGTTTCTCCTTTGTGTCTGTTCTGAGTTTAGTGTCCAGATGTTCGGTGAGTGGACATTTTATATTTTTAAATCTCTTGTGAACTGTGTGTGTGCAGCTGAGTCCTCGTGTGTCGGGGTGTGTGCAGCTGAGTCCTCGTGTGTCGGGGTGTGTGCAGCTGAGTCCTCGTGTGTCGGTGTGTGCAGCTGAGTCCTCGTGTGTCGGTGTGTGCAGCTGAGTCCTCGTGTGTCGGGGTGTGCAGCTGAGTCCTCGTGTGTCGGTGTGTGCAGCTGAGTCCTCGTGTGTCGGGGTGTGCAGCTGAGTCCTCGTGTGTCGGTGTGTGCAGCTGAGTCCTCGTGTGTCGGTGTGTGCAGCTGAGTCCTCGTGTGTCGGTGTGTGCAGCTGAGTCCTCGTGTGTCGGGGTGTGTGCAGCTGAGTCCTCGTGTGTCGGTGTGTGCAGCTGAGTCCTCGTGTGTCGGTGTGTGCAGCTGAGTCCTCGTGTGTCGGGGTGTGTGCAGCTGAGTCCTCGTGTGTCGGTGTGTGCAGCTGAGTCCTCGTGTGTCGGTGTGTGCAGCTGAGTCCTCGTGTGTCGGGGTGTGTGCAGCTGAGTCCTCGTGTGTCGGGGTGTGCTAGTGAGGAGCTGGGACTGAGATATATCTGCTTTATGACCTTAATAACTTAATACTCTGTTGTTGTCCCGTCACTCTTTGAGAGGATGGACGGTCTGAGGGCAAGCCGTGATCAGCAGACTCTCCACATGTGAATGACTCGTTTTAATCCTCTCATGAAGTCACTTTAGTTTAGTAACACATGTTTAGCACACTTTAGTCCTCTCGTGAAGTTACTTTAGTTTAGTAACACGTGTTTAGCACACTTTAGTCCTCTCGTGAAGTCACTTTAGTTTAGTAACACGTGTTTAGCACACTTTAGTCCTCTCGTGAAGTTACTTTAGTTTAGTAACACATGTTTAGCACACTTTAATCCTCTCATGAAGTTACTTTAGTTTAGTAACACATGTTTAGCACACTTTAGTCCTCTCGTGAAGTCACTTTAGTTTAGTAACACATGTTTAGCACACTTTAGTCCTCTCATGAAGTCACTTTAGTTTAGTAACACGTGTTTAGCACACTTTAGTCCTCTCATGAAGTTACTTTAGTTTAGTAACACATGTTTAGCACACTTTAGTCCTCTCATGAAGTTACTTTAGTTTAGTAACACATGTTTAGCACACTTTAGTCCTCTCATGAAGTTACTTTAGTTTAGTAACACATGTTTAGCACACTTTAGTCCTCTCATGAAGTTACTTTAGTTTAGTAACACATGTTTAGCACACTTTAGTCCTCTCATGAAGTTACTTTAGTTTAGTAACACATGTTTAGCACACTTTAGTCCTCTCATGAAGTTACTTTAGTTTAGTAACACATGTTTAGCACACTTTAGTCCTCTCATGAAGTTACTTTAGTTTAGTAACACATGTTTAGCACACTTTAGTCCTCTCATGAAGTTACTTTAGTTTAGTAACACATGTTTAGCACACTTTAGTCCTCTCATGAAGTTACTTTAGTTTAGTAACACATGTTTAGCACACTTTAGTCCTCTCATGAAGTTACTTTAGTTTAGTAACACATGTTTAGCACACTTTAGTCCTCTCATGAAGTTACTTTAGTTTAGTAACACATGTTTAGCACACTTTAGTCCTCTCGTGAAGTCACTTTAGTAACACATGTTTAGCACACTTTAGTCCTCTCGTGAAGTTACTTTAGTTTAGTAACACATGTTTAGCACACTTTAGTCCTCTCATGAAGTTACTTTAGTTTAGTAACACATGTTTAGCACACTTTAGTCCTCTCATGAAGTTACTTTAGTTTAGTAACACATGTTTAGCACACTTTAGTCCTCTCGTGAAGTTACTTTAGTTTAGTAACACATGTTTAGCACACTTTAGTCCTCTCGTGAAGTTACTTTAGTTTAGTAACACATGTTTAGCACACTTTAGTCCTCTCGTGAAGTTACTTTAGTTTAGTAACACATGTTTAGCACACTTTAGTCCTCTCATGAAGTTACTTTAGTTTAGTAACACATGTTTAGCACACTTTAGTCCTCTCATGAAGTTACTTTAGTTTAGTAACACATGTTTAGCACACTTTAGTCCTCTCGTGAAGTCACTTTAGTTTAGTAACACATGTTTAGCACACTTTAGTCCTCTCGTGAAGTTACTTTAGTTTAGTAACACATGTTTAGCACACTTTAGTCCTCTCGTGAAGTTACTTTAGTTTAGTAACACATGTTTAGCACACTTTAGTCCTCTCGTGAAGTTACTTTAGTTTAGTAACACATGTTTAGCACACTTTAGTCCTCTCATGAAGTTACTTTAGTTTAGTAACACATGTTTAGCACACTTTAGTCCTCTCGTGAAGTCACTTTAGTTTAGTAACACATGTTTAGCACACTTTAGTCCTCTCATGAAGTTACTTTAGTTTAGTAACACATGTTTAGCACACTTTAGTCCTCTCGTGAAGTCACTTTAGTTTAGTAACACATGTTTAGCACACTTTAGTCCTCTCGTGAAGTCACTTTAGTTTAGTAACACATGTTTAGCACACTTTAGTCCTCTCGTGAAGTCACTTTAGTTTAGTAACACATGTTTAGCACACTTTAGTCCTCTCATGAAGTTACTTTAGTTTAGTAACACATGTTTAGCACACTTTAGTCCTCTCATGAAGTTACTTTAGTTTAGTAACACATGTTTAGCACACTTTAGTCCTCTCATGAAGTTACTTTAGTTTAGTAACACATGTTTAGCACACTTTAGTCCTCTCATGAAGTTACTTTAGTAACACATGTTTAGCACACTTTAGTCCTCTCATGAAGTTACTTTAGTTTAGTAACACATGTTTAGCACACTTTAGTCCTCTCATGAAGTTACTTTAGTTTAGTAACACATGTTTAGCACACTTTAGTCCTCTCATGAAGTTACTTTAGTTTAGTAACACATGTTTAGCACACTTTAGTCCTCTCGTGAAGTTACTTTAGTTTAGTAACACATGTTTAGCACACTTTAGTCCTCTCGTGAAGTTACTTTAGTTTAGTAACACATGTTTAGCACACTTTAGTCCTCTCGTGAAGTTACTTTAGTTTAGTAACACATGTTTAGCACACTTTAGTCCTCTCGTGAAGTCACTTTAGTTTAGTAACACATGTTTAGCACACTTTAGTCCTCTCGTGAAGTCACTTTAGTTTAGTAACACATGTTTAGCACACTTTAGTCCTCTCGTGAAGTCACTTTAGTTTAGTAACACATGTTTAGCACACTTTAGTCCTCTCGTGAAGTCACTTTAGTTTAGTAACACGTGTTTAGCACACTTTAGTCCTCTCGTGAAGTTACTTTAGTTTAGTAACACGTGTTTAGCACACTTTAGTCCTCTCGTGAAGTCACGTTAGTTTAGTAACACATGTTTAGCACACTTTAGTCCTCTCGTGAAGTCACGTTAGTTTAGTAACACATGTTTAGCACACTTTAGTCCTCTCGTGAAGTCACTTTAGTTTAGTAACACATGTTTAGCACACTTTAGTCCTCTCGTGAAGTCACTTTAGTTTAGTAACACATGTTTAGCACACTTTAGTCCTCTCGTGAAGTCACTTTAGTTTAGTAACACATGTTTAGCACACTTTAGTCCTCTCGTGAAGTTACTTTAGTTTAGTAACACATGTTTAGCACACTTTAGTCCTCTCGTGAAGTCACTTTAGTTTAGTAACACATGTTTAGCACACTTTAGTCCTCTCGTGAAGTCACTTTAGTTTAGTAACACATGTTTAGCACACTTTAGTCCTCTCGTGAAGTTACTTTAGTTTAGTAACACATGTTTAGCACACTTTAGTCCTCTCGTGAAGTCACTTTAGTTTAGTAACACATGTTTAGCACACTTTAGTCCTCTCGTGAAGTCACTTTAGTTTAGTAACACATGTTTAGCACACTTTAGTCCTCTCGTGAAGTTACTTTAGTTTAGTAACACATGTTTAGCACACTTTAGTCCTCTCGTGAAGTCACTTTAGTTTAGTAACACATGTTTAGCACACTTTAGTCCTCTCGTGAAGTCACTTTAGTTTAGTAACACATGTTTAGCACACTTTAGTCCTCTCGTGAAGTCACTTTAGTTTAGTAACACATGTTTAGCACACTTTAGTCCTCTCGTGAAGTTACTTTAGTTTAGTAACACATGTTTAGCACACTTTAGTCCTCTCGTGAAGTCACTTTAGTTTAGTAACACATGTTTAGCACACTTTAGTCCTCTCGTGAAGTTACTTTAGTTTAGTAACACATGTTTAGCACACTTTAGTCCTCTCGTGAAGTCACGTTAGTTTAGTAACACATGTTTAGCACACTTTAGTCCTCTCGTGAAGTCACTTTAGTTTAGTAACACATGTTTAGCACACTTTAGTCCTCTCGTGAAGTTACTTTAGTTTAGTAACACATGTTTAGCACACTTTAGTCCTCTCGTGAAGTCACTTTAGTTTAGTAACACATGTTTAGCACACTTTAGTCCTCTCGTGAAGTTACTTTAGTAACACATGTTTAGCACACTTTAGTCCTCTCATGAAGTGACTTTAGTAACACATGTTTAGCACACTTTAGTCCTCTCATGAAGTGACTTTAGTAACACATGTTTAGCACACTTTAGTCCTCTCATGAAGTTACTTTAGTTTAGTAACACATGTTTAGCACACTTTAGTCCTCTCATGAAGTTACTTTAGTTTAGTAACACATGTTTAGCACACTTTAGTCCTCTCATGAAGTTACTTTAGTTTAGTAACACATGTTTAGCACACTTTAGTCCTCTCGTGAAGTTACTTTAGTAACACATGTTTAGCACACTTTAGTCCTCTCGTGAAGTTACTTTAGTTTAGTAACACATGTTTAGCACACTTTAGTCCTCTCATGAAGTTACTTTAGTTTAGTAACACATGTTTAGCACACAGCTGTTTGGATGCTGGCTGGTTGGGACCTGGATGCTTTGAAGGGCATGGAGCTCCAGCCCCCTCCCCAGATTTCAACATATCTGAGTGTTCCCGGCTGTAACCCGGACGATAGGCCTAATAAGCCCCTCATTTGCATACCAATGGCAGCCATGTGTGGCTCCTGGTGCCCCAGTAACCGGACTGAGCTCCATGTGGGCCTCCTTTGTCCTTACTCTAATCCACATTCATTTTGTGGATCTGTCCGACTGTTGAGATGAACCAGATCTCTCAAAGCGAACCAGTAGTTAGCCGTGCTATGACTTCTGACTGCCTTCCATAAGGTGCACTTTCCAATGAGTGTCTGAAGGGGCTTCAGGCTCCACACAGAGCCATCGTTCATCATCAACGTATCCAGCAGCAACGTATCCAGCAGCAACCAACCAGCAACCAACCAGCAACCAACCAGCAACCAGCAACCAACCAGCAACCAACCAGCAACCAACCAGCAACAACCAGCAGCAACAACAACGCCGCTGCTGGTGATTGGTAGAGACATATTGATTCCTCCAATAACTGCAAGCTCATCTCATCAGTCAGTGTCTGGGGGCAGACGACAGCTTGATGCTAAGACCCTCTCTGCTTACCCCCCCCCCCCCCCCCCCCCCCAACCCGGGACCATATGGCAGTCTGACAGCAGCACCTACTGTACTCTGAGTTCTACAGAGAGGATAGTCTACTGTACTCTGAGCTCTATAGAGGATAGTCTACTGTACTCTGAGCTCTATAGAGGACAGTCTACTGTACTCTGAGCTCTATAGAGGACAGTCTACTGTACTCTGAGTTCTATAGAGGACAGTCTACTGTACTATGAGCTCTATAGAGGATAGTCTACTGTACTCTGAGCTCTATAGAGGATAGTCTACTGTACTCTGAGTTTTAGAGAGGACAGTCTACTGTACTCTGAGCTCTATAGAGAGGATAGTCTACTGTACTCTGAGTTCTACAGAGAGGATAGTCTACTGTACTCTGAGCTCTATAGAGGATAGTCTACTGTACTCTGAGCTCTATAGAGGACAGTCTACTGTACTCTGAGTTCTAGAGAGGACAGTCTACTGTACTCTGAGCTCTATAGAGGATAGTCTACTGTACTCTGAGCTCTATAGAGGACAGTCTACTGTACTCTGAGTTCTAGAGAGGACAGTCTACTGTACTCTGAGCTCTATAGAGGACAGTCTACTGTACTCTGAGCTCTATAGAGGACAGTCTACTGTACTCTGAGTTCTACAGAGAGGATAGTCTACTGTACTCTGAGCTCTGTAGAGGACAGTCTACTGTACTCTGAGCTCTATAGAGGACAGTCTACTGTACTCTGAGTTCTAGAGAGGACAGTCTACTGTACTCTGAGTTCTAGAGAGGACAGTCTACTGTACTCTGAGCTCTATAGAGAGGATAGTCTACTGTACTCTGAGCTCTATAGAGGATAGTCTACTGTACTCTGAGTTCTACAGAGAGGATAGTCTACTGTACTCTGAGTTCTAGAGAGGACAGTCTACTGTACTCTGAGCTCTATAGAGAGGATAGTCTACTGTACTCTGAGCTCTATAGAGGACAGTCTACTGTACTCTGAGTTCTACAGAGAGGATAGTCTACTGTACTCTGAGCTCTATAGAGGACAGTCTACTGTACTCTGAGCTCTATAGAGGACAGTCTACTGTACTCTGAGTTCTACAGAGAGGACAGTCTACTGTACTCTGAGTTCTAGAGAGGACAGTCTACTGTACTCTGAGTTCTAGAGAGGACAGTCTACTGTACTCTGAGCTCTATAGAGAGGATAGTCTACTGTACTCTGAGTTCTAGAGAGGACAGTCTACTGTACTCTGAGTTCAGTACAGAGGATAGCCCCAGAGGATAATGATCCGTGGCAGTTATACCAGTGTCAAGGGGGAGGGGGGGCAATTACATCTTGTAGGCCACATCATGAACACGTTCTCAGTGTGCACAGCATCTCACACACAGTGGAGCTGCCTGAGTTCTCAGTGTGTGTGTGTGTGTGTGTGTGTGTGCGTGCGCGTGTGTGTGTGTGTGTGTGTGTTCCTCCCCCTGCTGGCAGGAATATGGAAATGATGGATATAGTAGCTCAGAAAACGCCCTCTGAGGATGATGTGAATGTGGCGAGAAGTTTTCTCACGAAGATTTTACGAAGTTCCATGAGGTACGGTTCATCAGTAGCTCCTCTTCATCAGTAGCTCCTCTTCATCAGTAGCTCCTCTTCCTCAGTAGCTCCTCTTCATCAGTAGCTCCTCTTCATCAGTAGCTCCTCTTCCTCAGTAGCTCCTCTTCATCAGTAGCTCCTCTTCATCAGTAGCTCCTCTTCACCAGTAGCTCCTCTTCACCAGTAGCTCCTCTTCATCAGTAGCTCCTCTTCTTCAGTAGCTCCTCTTCATCAGTAGCTCCTCTTCTTCAGTAGCTCCTCTTCCTCAGTAGCTCCTCTTCCTCAGTAGCTCATCTTCCTCAGTAGCTCCTCTTCATCAGTAGCTCCTCTTCCTCAGTAGCTCATCTTCATCAGTAGCTCCTCTTCATCAGTGGCTCCTCTTCCTCAGTAGCTCCTCTTCCTCAGTAGCTCCTCTTCCTCAGTAGCTCCTCTTCATCAGTAGCTCCTCTTCCTCAGTAGCTCCTCTTCATCAGTAGCTCCTCTTTCTCAGTAGCTCCTCTTCATCAGTAGCTCCTCTTCATCAATAGCTCCTCTTCATCAGTAGCTCCTCTTCATCAGTAGCTCCTCTTCCTCAGTAGCTCATCTTCCTCAGTAGCTCCTCTTCATCAGTAGCTCCTCTTCCTCAGTAGCTCATCTTCCTCAGTAGCTCCTCTTCATCAGTAGCTCCTCTTCATCAATAGCTCCTCTTCATCAGTAGCTCCTCTTCCTCGGTAGCTCCTCTTCATCAGTAGCTCCTCTTCCTCAGTAGCTCCTCTTCATCAGTAGCTCCTCTTCCTCAGTAGCTCCTCTTCCTCAGTAGCTCCTCTTCCTCAGTAGCTCCTCTTCCTCAGTAGCTCCTCTTCCTCCATGTGATCACATACATCATGTTTCCAGAGATTACATTGCATTTAGCAATTTAGATTTATATCATCCTCAGCGGCCTGTGATTCATCCCATTAGGTGTGTGTGTGTGTGTGTGTGTGTGTGTGTGTGTGTGTGTGTGTTGTAAACACGTGGTCAGTGTCTGTGAAGGAAGTGGTTGATGTGTTCCCTGTCCTTGTCATATGTTCTCTTCACCTTGTTCCTGACATGCAATCAGAAAGAATGGCTTTAAAGAGTGCACTCCATCTCAAAGTGCACAAGGTGCTTTGAATAACGGATAAATGACAGCTCAGTATACATTCACTTTTTTGTTGCTGTTTAAAAAGTCATGCTTATTTATTTTTATGGAAATTGAGTGAATTCAAAATGCTACACAAATCCCAGTGTCGTTATAAATACAGAAAAAGAAGAAGGTATTTTAGAAATGTACTTTGGTGTGGCAGTAGGGACTTCCTGTTCTGTGGTTAATGTGATAGAAGATAATGTGATGTGCCTGCGCTCTCTGCAGGAGGAACCAGCCAATCAGCCGGCCTCACTCCTGGCACTCCACCAAGTTCAATGAGAACCAATCAGAGACTGCCAAACCTCAGGCTCCACCCACGCAGGTGTGGCACACCATACATGATGCCAGGTAACTGTCCAGCCTCAGGTGAACATGTATCCATCTCCCGTTGTGTTTTCTGGATTATCTGAGAAGTTGTTTGCTCTATAAAATGTCAGGAAATGCAAAAGGATTGAAGCTGTCTGCTGTAGCTATTTAACAGAAAGTAGATCCCTCAGTGATCTGCTGTAGCTCTTTAACAGAAAGTAGATCCCTCAGTGATCTGCTGTAGCTCTTTAACAGAAAGTAGATCCCTCAGTGATCTGCTGTAGCTCTTTAACAGAAAGTAGACCTCTCAGTGATCTGCTGTAGCTCTTTAACAGAAAGTAGATCCCTCAGTGATCTGCTGTAGCTATTTAACAGAAAGTAGATCCCTCAGTGATCTGCTGTAGCTCTTTAACATAAAGTAGATCCCTCAGTGATCTGCTGTAGCTCTTTAACAGAAAGTAGATCCCTTAGTGATCTGCTGTAGCTCTTTAACAGAAAGTAGACCCCTCAGTGATCTGCTGTAGCTCTTTAACAGAACGTAGATCCCTCAGTGATCTGCTGTAGCTATTTAACAGAAAGTAGATCCCTCAGTGATCTGCTGTAGCTCTTTAACATAAAGTAGATCCCTCAGTGATCTGCTGTAGCTCTTTAACAGAAAGTAGATCCCTCAGTGATCTGCTGTAGCTATTTAACAGAAAGTAGATCCCTCAGTGATCTGCTGTAGCTCTTTAACAGAAAGTAGATCCCTCAGTGATCTGCTGTAGCTCTTTAACAGAAAGTAGATCCCTCAGTGATCTGCTGTAGCTCTTTAACAGAAAGTAGATCCCTCAGTGATCTGCTGTAGCTCTTTAACAGAAAGTAGATCCTTCAGTGATCTGCTGTAGCTCTTTAACAGAAAGTAGATCCCTCAGTGATCTGCTGTAGCTCGTTAACAGAAAGTAGATGCCTCAGTGATCTGCAATAGCTCTTTAACAGAAAGTAGATCCCTCAGTGATCTGCTGTAGCTCTTTAACAGAAAGTAGATCCCTCAGTGATCTGCTGTAGCTCTTTAACAGAAAGTAGATCCCTCAGTGATCTGCTGTAGCTCTTTAACAGAAAGTAGATCCTTCAGTGATCTGCTGTAGCTCTTTAACAGAAAGTAGATCCCTCAGTGATCTGCTGTATCTCCTTAACAGAAAGTAGATCCCTCGGTGATCTGCTGTAGCTCATTAACAGAAAGTAGATGCCTCAGTGATCTGCTGTAGCTCTTTAACATAAAGTAGATCCCTCAGTGATCTGCTGTAGCTCTTTAACATAAAGTAGATCCCTCAGTGATCTGCTGTAGCTCTTTAACAGAAAGTAGATCCCTCAGTGATCTGCTGTAGCTCTTTAACAGAAAGTAGATCCCTCAGTGATCTGCTGTAGCTCTTTAACAGAAAGTAGATCCCTCAGTTGATCTCATGTTGTCTGCTCTCTAGCTCCTCCTCAGATCTGTCCTCTAGTTGGGATCAGACCCCCCCGCTCAGAGTGTCCGATCAGTTAAGTTCCCACGGCAGCATGGACAGCTTAGACCAGCCCCCCCCCCCCTATGGCCAGCTTTCCCCCCCAATGAGCAGCATGGAGGAGCATCTGGGGGGCAAGCGAGACTCGGCATACAGCTCCTTCTCCACCAGCTCTGGGATGCCTGACTACACCCTTTACAGGAGCAACGCGGCCTCCACGGAGAGCGTGGTTCATCAGGTGAGTCAGTGGGAGGCGGGGGGGAGGAACCCCAGGACGCCCCCGAGCCTGAGGGAGGGCCACCAGCCAGAGGACAGGCTGGCCTACTTCCAGATGCCGGGCTTCCCCTCTGCACAGACCGACGACCCGGCCCGGCACTCGACCTCCAGCAGAACCAGCTTAGGCCCGGTCTGGCATGTCCCGGAGAAAAATAAGACCTCCTCCCCCTCCCCCCCCCCCGCCCCCCCCGCCTGCTCGCAGCGACAGCTTTGCTGCCACTAAAGTTCATGAGCGAGGCCTTATACCCCCCTACCCTGAAGGTCCTGAACCACACAAGGCTTTCACTGAGAGCCGCCACGCTCACAACCCGCTGTCACCTGAAGCACCGCACCAGAACCAGAACGAGTGTAGCTCCAACAGGCATTCCGCCCATCAGAGACACCACAGTGACAAGAGCACTTTCTACCCTCAGACCTGGACTGTCTCCGTCCCAAAGCCTCCTACCGCAGGGGGGTCTTACTGCAGCATGCAGGACCTGCAGGACCTGAACACCAACAGTTCTGCACCCTGCGGTCAGAACCAGAGCAGGATCCTCAGCTCCTCTGAACAGATCTCTGACAGCAGCCGGTACTACTGTGTCACCACACAGAATAATCCCCCCCTGTCAGGAAGGAGCCTCAGCACAGACCCCCCAGCTGTCAACCTGCAGACCACCAGCCCCCCGGGGAAGCCTCAGGCCCCCCAACACTCCCCTCACAGCAAAGACAGTAATGGATACAACATTATCCAGGTGACCACAGGGCTGGAAACCAAACCCAGCCCTGAGGACCGGGGGCTGCAGAGTTATCCTGCGAGCAGACCCCCCGAACAGAGGAGGTCTCTGCCCCCACAGGACTTCAGACATCAGGTCAGCAACAAGATCTGCCCCCAGGACGCCCCCATGCTTCACTCCCTGTCCATGGATGCTGCCGGGCAAACTGAGAAAACAAGAGTCCTGAACCCTGAGGAGTCCATTGAAGACCAGCAGGCGCGGCGCAGCGACCGCTTTGCCACCACTCTAAGGAACCAGATCCAGATGAGGAGAGCCAATCTGCAGAAGAGCACCAGCAGCCTTCCTGGTGCCGAGGCTGACGAGGACCAGGAGGTCTGGAGGCCTGAAGGAGACCCTCCGTCCTCTGCAGACAGATCCTTCACCAGCTCCTACAAGGACCACCTGAAGGAAGCACAAGCCAGGGTGCTCAAGGCCACATCTTTCAGGAGGAGAGACCTGGTTTTACTAGAGGCCCCTGCAGCTGAGGCCTCACAGAACTACAGGAAGGAGGGTCCCCCTTTGCCCACAGTTTCTGAGTCTGTGATGGGTAAAACAATCGGGGGTCCGGTGACCCGCATCGGGGGCCGTAAGCGGTTTCCTGCAGAGAAGAAGGTCAGGTCTTTCTCTGAGCCGGACAAAATCCACCAAGTTGGGGTGAAGGAAGATCCTCCTCGCAATGAAAGCTCCTTACTGGACCAAAATAAGCTCCTCAGTGGAAAACCAGTTCTCCACAGCACCCCTGCAGAGATCCCCTCTGAGACCAGGGCCCGAGGTCTCTGCTGGACCCCTGAACCAAAGGAGGTCTCAGTGAGGGTCCTGAACCAGGGAGACCCTGCACATCAGCCGGTCCTAGACCAGCACCT
This sequence comes from Pseudochaenichthys georgianus, assembly GCF_902827115.2. Lineage (NCBI taxonomy): Eukaryota > Metazoa > Chordata > Actinopteri > Perciformes > Channichthyidae > Pseudochaenichthys > Pseudochaenichthys georgianus. Next base: position 38,426 of record NW_027263380.1, read on the forward strand.
AGTCCTGGACCAGCAGCGACTTGGCACCTTTGCTGAGTATGAGGCCCAGTGGAACACACAGAAAAATGTCCAGGAAACCAGGTCCTCTGGTCGGTACCGATCAGCAGAGAACATCCTGGACCCGGAGGGGAGGAGGAACCCCACCTGCCTCCACGAGAGGTCAAGATCCAGTCCTTCAGCCCAAAGGTCCGGACAGGTGAGTCTCCCTGAAGGACTTCAGGAAATCTGTCTTTCAAGTCAAGTGATTTTTAAATAAATGTTGAAACTGATATGATTTTTGTATTTTTCAAACATATGAGCAAACATGTATAATAAATCAAAACGAGGTAATTGACAGAATATTACAAACTCACCAAAGAGCAAGTAGTTCAGGTCTGAAAGCAGGTTTCTACGGGTCTTACCGAAGTGGGGTTGTGGTTATGGTGATTCAACAAAGTGAGCCCGAAGACATTGCTAGGGTTTGGAGCAGCTGCCCACAATAACCACAAATCTGATCCCACATCAGTCTCAGCTGATTTCAGAGTTCTGCAGACTTAATAAAACGTGGATAGAAACATAAATGATATCTGTGCGGCTCATTAACACAGAGTGATCAGAGCAAGAGCGAAGAAGGAGCAGGAAGGAGGCAAATATTAATGTTTGTTCTCAAGACACACCCTGAGCTAAGAGCGGCAGCAACACTCTCTATTCACTATTACTATTATCTTACTAACTATAAGTCTACCTCCAACCAGGAAGCTGCAGCACCACGCTGGCCACGCTCTGTTCTCTATGATAGTATACCACTAACCCGACCAGGAAGCTGCAGCAGCCACACGCTGACCACGCTCTGTTCTCTATGATAGTATACCACTAACCCGACCAGGAAGCTGCAGCAGCCACACGCTGACCACGCTCTGTTCTCTATGATAGTATACCACTAACCCGACCAGGAAGCTGCAGCACCAGCCGCTCTGCTTCTGTGTGGGGGGGTTCAGCACAGCGGACTCACTGTTTGTTCATCTGTATTCACAGAGGATTCAAGTTCCTGCTGAACAGTCTAAGACAGAATACTCCCGGACCGAGAGCAAAGCTGCTGCAGCAGGGTGAGTAAATCTAATGCACCTTCAGCAGGGAGAGTAAATCTAATGCACCTTCAGCAGGGAGAGTAAATCTAATGCACCTTCAGCAGGGAGAGTAAATCTAATGCACCTTCAGCAGGGAGAGTAAATCTAATGCACCTTCAGCAGGGAGAGTACATCTAATGCACCTTCAGCAGGGAGAGTAAATCTAATGCACCTTCAGCAGGGAGAGTAAATCTAATGCACCTTCAGCAGGGAGAGTAAATCTAATGCACCTTCAGCAGGGAGAGTACATCTAATGCACCTTCAGCAGGGAGAGTACATCTAATGCACCTTCAGCAGGGAGAGTACATCTAATGCACCTTCAGCAGGGAGAGTAAATCTAATGCACCTTCAGCAGGGAGAGTAAATCTAATGCACCTTCAGCAGGGAGAGTACATCTAATGCACCTTCAGCAGGGAGAGTACATCTAATGCACCTTCAGCAGGGAGAGTACATCTAATGCACCTTCAGCAGGGAGAGTACATCTAATGCACCTTCAGCAGGGAGAGTACATCTAATGCACCTTCAGCAGGGAGAGTACATCTAATGCACCTTCAGCAGGGAGAGTAAATCTAATGCACCTTCAGCAGGGAGAGTACATCTAATGCACCTTCAGCAGGGAGAGTAAATCTAATGCACCTTCAGCAGGGAGAGTAAATCTAATGCACCTTCAGCAGGGAGAGTACATCTAATGCACCTTCAGCAGGGAGAGTACATCTAATGCACCTTCAGCAGGGAGAGTACATCTAATGCACCTTCAGCAGGGAGAGTAAATCTAATGCACCTTCAGCAGGGAGAGTAAATCTAATGCACCTTCAGCAGGGAGAGTAAATCTAATGCACCTTCAGCAGGGAGAGTAAAGTGTGTGTGTGTCGCAGGTCCCCTCAGCCGAAGGACCACACAGAGCTTCCCCCCCTCCCCTCTCCCCCCCTCATGGAGGAGCAGTGCCCCCCTTCTCCTCGCTTCTCCCCCCAGAGACTCAGCGAAGCCGCCCCCCAGGAGGAAGACAAGGACAGGTAAAGTCTTTATTCAATAATCATCATTAACCACAGCTGTGAGATCGGGGTCTCTTTACTTGGGGAGGGGGGTGGTCTTCATGGAGCCCTGTGACAGCCTGGAGGGTGGGGGGGCATCAGCCAACATGCACCCTGTCGGTAGAGAAGCTTCCTGCAGCTGAAGACCTGAATGAGGTCTGGATCCACTATGAGTGAAGCTGCTGTAACCTGAACCTGATCCTGATTCTGAATGTGTGTTTTAGGGGGCAGCGTCTGACCGGAAGTAGACCCTCTGCAGGGACCAGGGTCCCCGTCAGGATCCTGCATTCAGGGGGGGGCAGCGACACCTGTCCATACCTGCAGCAACCTGACCCCCCCACTGTGGAAGCTCCTGGGGGCCTCGCTGGTCTGGGCTCTGCAGGCCAGGACTCACACTGCAGTGCATTCAGCCGACACACTGATCCCCCCCACAGGGACCACCTGACCCCCACCCCAGATCACATGACCTCCAACAGTTCGCCACCAGTGGGCCTGCCCTGCAGAGAGGGGGAGACCTCTGGGGGTTTGGGAGAGACGAACTCTGGGGGGTCGGGGGGGGAGACTCCGGGTCTGTCTGAGGACCAGAGGAGGGAGGCGCTGGCCCGGGTCATCGTGGGGAAAGATAAATCTCTGGCTGAGGTTCTGGACCGCAGCCACATGAAGACCACCATGGACCTGATGGAGGGCATCTTCCCTGGGGGGGGGCAGCTGCTGGAGGGAGGGAACCATAGCAGGAAGGTCCCCCCCAAACAGGGTTCGGGCCCCCCTGCTGAGACCAGGTGAGACTCCCTGTAGACCAGGTCTCTGAGAGACTGATGATGATTGAGGCGCGTTCACACCAAGTACTTTTCCCACAATAGTTCATGAGAACTCTTTTAGTTCTGATGAACTAAAGCAGATCGCGTTCACACCGAAATTAGTTCCTGGGGGTGGATTAGGTAAATGAAGCCGCACTTCTTCTTCTTCTGCTTTGGGTTTACTGGCAGGCCGCAAACAACTTCACGGCGAGTACAGTAGCTGGCGGTATGCACCTTAAAGTTGCAATCCGCCAACAAACTGAGAGAAGAAGAAGAAACACCTCCCGCATATACTGCCACGCCCACCTGCTGAATATGAAGCGTCTGTTTACCTTCCGACCTCAGGCATGAGATTCGTCTGAGTTATTTAAGCAAACACAAATACAGATCGTCGACCAGTCAAATGCAATAGCAATGCTGATTCGGAGGCGAAGGCGGTTAAGAAGGATTGACAAAAGGATTGGACGACGACATGCACGAGCTATGGATTACGTAACCTGTGCACAGTAAATAGGCTCAGCAGTTAACACACCTTTATTATATATCCTCCTGAGAGCAACTGCATCCGTCCGCCATGAACCCTACAGAAACCTACGTGTTAGTTTCGGCCCATTTTGTGTCGTGTAAAATGGGGGAAATAAAAAAGTTAGCAAATCCCCATGTCCTCCTCAGAGGACATTCATAAAAACATTTCGATTTAGGTCAAATCATTATTACAGTGCTCTGAAACTCACTACACTAACTCCTAAGATGTTCCCTTACTATAATTAATTAAAAATATTGAACTCACAACACTGGTAATTACAAACGTAACCATTTCTCTTTCTATAAATAGTGCTTGTGTTGATGGACGCCATTTTGAAATACAATGACATTATCTTTTTCAAAGCCACATATTTGGGGTGGGACACAAATAAAGCTTCGCCAGTTTATAACCGATGAAACATGATGGTATCAGAATAATCACTGACATGTGATGTACAGGATGCTACACAGGTCACTGTAAAGATAAAGTGTCAGAGGAGAAATAAGCAAGCTTAGTTACTCCAGGGAGAATGTCCTTGTAATTAGTAATTGTAAGTCGCTTTGGATAAAAGCGTCAGCTAAATGAAATGTAATGAAAAATGTAAGATACAGGATCTGTTTAATCGCCATGTAGGTTCTCTTGTATTGCACACTCAAGACAATATCAATAACGGCATCACGCTTTCCCAGGTGCGTCGTATGCATGTAAATACAAGTTAAACGTTTTAATGTAGATAGAAGTTAACATTTTCAATATAAAATAAAGTGTCAGTCGTATCAAAACAATATATATATAATAACAATAATAGGTAGGCTCAGCAGCAGACACACCTTAGTGCAAAGTGAAGTGTCAGTATTAATAACAGTGGCATATATATAATAGGGGTGTTGAAAATAATCGTTTCTACGATGCATTGCGATGCGGACGTGGACGATTCGGTCTCGATGCAGGGACGGAAGATAATCGGTTATAGTAGTAACGTTGCTTCCTGATTTTCCGGCCGCGGCTTTACTATAACATTTTTTCTGTCACTTTAATATCAAATCGGTCGGTGACGCAGAGATCAGGGAACAGACGTGACAGCGGCATAGCAACACGGAGCAGTCTGCTTTATCCACCAACACAAGAACACCAGTCCAGAACCGACAGCAGGACCCGCTCTCAATCACTCCGTGTCAGAGCCGCAGCGACACGGAGTGTGACAGGGATTTATGTTTTTCAAAAATAATCGCGTTACAATCATGTCAGGTTTTTGGTGGATTTAATTAAGTCTTGGATTGCAAAGTATGAATGTCCTCTAGCAATTTGCAGACGATATATACGTGTGTAAAGTTTGTGAAGGCAGGAGGAAAAAAGCTTCCGCGATCACCGTCTCCTCTCCGTTCCTCCAAGCCCCGCCCCCTCCCTGAAAATAATGAGTGACATGCTGATAGTGACCCGATAGAAACTTTGTTATTCACTTAATCACTGAGATATAATGAAGCTAATTTAATCTCATACATTCATGGGATTTATGTAACAGTAAGACAGAGAATGTAAGTGTGCACCCACATGCACTATTTTTGTTTGTATATGCTGTTGTAAATACTCCTGTTGTCTGCTGTGTTCAGACTCAAGTCCTGTGTGTGATGTCTCATTCAGGACATTCAGTGTCCTTTCTTAACAGAAGACTGTTGCTAGAAGCTGCAGCTAGACTGCAGAAGCATTATCTTTTTGTTTTTGAGGATGGAACAACTTCACACACGGAGGCTAGACCTATACAATTAATTTATTTTGGTTTATAAATTAATGTCAAGACATTTATGTTATTGATTTCTGAAGCACTTTCTAAATAATAAAAAGAGAGTTCATATGTATTTACTGCATGTATGCATTGATGAAAAATAAGCCATGTGCAGTAATATAGAAAATTGAGGATGCAACGCATTGGTATGAATCGTGATGCACCGTGATGCACCGGGATATCGAACCGAATCGAATCGTTGACAGGATAATCGTAATCGAATCGAATCGTGAGACCAGTGAAGATGCACAGCCCTAATATATAATCACAATAATACAACATTAACTGTCCCAGGTGTAGGCAATTTGGGGTGAAGTGTCTTGCCCAGGGACACAAGGACATGCTGACTGCAGTGGGGTTTGAACCTGTGCTCCCCTGATCCGAACACCAACGCACTAATCCACTGCACCACACGCCTCCCAACAAGTCATTGTACAGTTTATCAATGATGACAAGTCTTTCTTTCTTTTTTTATTGAAGGCCTGTTGGATTTAATCAGCTCGCTTAGCACTGCCAGAAGCCCAGCCCGAAAGGTATTTTGTTGCTCCACCTGGCGCCCAGCCTGGCACGCCGCCGAGTCGGCATGGCGCGGCATCACCATGAGCAGCTGGTCGTCCGATTCCTGGGCCTTGTGTGAATGCAGCAGCCGTTCGTCGTGCATCTCCTTGGCACGCAGGTCCTCATTCTCCTTGCTGACCATGGCACAGCGGTCCTCCATCACCATGATGGTGTCAAGGAAGCTGTCATCCCCTGCCCGCTTTCCTAAGAGGAGAAATAAGCAAGATCAGTTTAATCGCCATGGTGCAGGCAGGGACAGTGTACAAGATGCAGGTGTAAAGTAGAAGATAAGATAGGATCAAATAATATCAAATACAAAATATCAATCAATCAATCAATGTTTATTTATATAGCCCAATATCACAAATGTTACATTTGTCTCAGTGGTCTTCACAGTGTGTACAGAATATCAGTATGACAATACGACACCCTCTGTCCTTAGACCCTCACATCGTACAAGGAAAAACTTCCAAAGAAAACCCAGTTTTAAAAATAAATATCAAAGTGTCCTTATTTATTGTTTTGTGCTTAATGTATGCTTTGTTTTATTAGTGGACATCAGTTCGATGCGTCACCTTCTTTCAAGCCCAGAGTAGTTACAGTGCAAGTGGATTGACATCTAACATAAGCCGAGTAAAATTATAACAATCAATAAAAAAAGGAAAAATAAATTGAATTTCAGTTAAATTTTTACTGAAATGTGCAAAATATTAGAACATCAGTCTTTGTGGCATACCGGTAATCAACTGTTTGAGCTTTTACCATGAACATGTAGAATGAATGTTGCAAATGACACATGAAATTATAGCAACTACCATGTAAGTTATTGTTGACCTCTATTCACTCAGTGTAGCCACAGAGGTAGCATTATGTCCAGCTAGCATGCTAATTGCTAACGTTATATTATCGTTTTATCCCGGAGGGGAAAGCTCACTAGTTTCCAATCCAGAGAGAAACACCTCGCCTGAAACACATGATTAGTGCCATGAGTTAGTGAAGCAAATTACAGAAGATTACACACTTATTCACAAGTCAAAACGTTTTCATAGCGGCCGAGAATGTATGTTATTAGCTAGCTCGGTTCCGGCCTGCTAACAGTGTTACCCAATTCATTCTAGCATTGCTAACTCGATCTACCGAGCAAATAAAAGTACATATGAAAGCAGTATTTTGCAGATTAAAACAGTGCAGTGCATTTAGTTTATTTTACCTTCGTCGTCGTCCCGGCATGATTTTGCCAGGTCGGCTAGCTTTGCTGAACCACGGAAAGTGCCTTCAGTAGAAGCTTCTCGATCGCGTCCTCTGAGTAAATCGCCAGAAGCGCCGACAAAATCCTCATCACTCCACCGCTCAGATGATTTATTTAGTGGTGCTATAATAATCAGACATATGAAGCTTTTTCTCCCACGAAAGTCCCTGGTGATGGTTCTGATAAACTAATTTAGTTCCTGGGGCTTTTAGGTGTGACGCAAATATATCGTAGTTCTGATGAACTATTGTGGGAAAAGTACTCCGGTGTGAACGCGGCTACGGACGTGCAGTGAGGATCAGGTTCCGTGAGGATCAGGTGCAGTGAGGACCAGGTTCAGTGAGGATCAGGTTCAGGGAGGATCCGGTTCAGTGAGGATCAGGAGGATCAGGTTCAGTGGGAATCAGGTTCAGTGAGAATCAGGTTCAGTGAGGTTCAGGAGGATCAGGTTCAGTGAGGATCAGGTTCAGTGAGGTTCAGTGAGGATCAGGTTCAGTGAGGTTCAGTGAGGATCAGGTTCAGTGAGGATCAGGTTCAGTGAGTTCAGTGAGGATCAGGTTCAGTGAGGATCAGGTTCAGTGAGAATCAGGTTCAGTGAGGATCAGGTTCAGTGAGGATCAGGTTCAGTGAGGATCAGGGGGTTCAGATTCCGTGAGGTTCAGTGAGGATCAGGTTCAGTGAGAATCAGGTTCAGTGAGGATCAGGTTCAGTGAGGATCAGGTTTAGTGAGGTTTAGGTTCAGTGAGGATCAGGAGGTTCAGATTCAGTGAGGATCAGGAGGTTCAGATTCAGTGAGGATCGGATTCAGTGAGGATCAGGAGGTTCAGATTCAGTGAGGATTAGGTTAAGTGAGGATCATGTGCAGTGAGGACCAGGTTCAGTGATGATCAGGTTCAGGGAGGATCAGGTTCAGTGAGGATCAGGAGGATCAGGTTCAGTGAGGATCAGGAGGATCAGGTTCAGTGAGGATCAGGTTCAGTGAGGTTCAGTGAGGTTCAGGAGGATCAGGTTCAGTGAGGATCAGTGAGGATCAGGAGGATCAGGTTCAGTGAGGATCAGGTTCAGTGAGGTTCAGGAGGATCAGGTTCAGTGAGGATCAGGAGGATCAGGTTCAGTGAGGATCAGGTTCAGTGAGGTTCAGGAGGATCAGGTTCAGTGAGGATCAGGTTCAGTGAGGATCAGGTCCAGTGAGGTTCAGTGAGGTTCAGGAGGATCAGGTTCAGTGAGGTTCAGTGAGGTTCAGGAGGATCAGGTTCAGTGAGGATCAGGTTCAGTGAGGTTCAGTGAGGTTCAGGAGGATCAGGTTCAGTGAGGTTCAGTGAGGTTCAGGAGGATCAGGTTCAGTGAGGTTCAGTGAGGATCAGGAGGATCAGGTTCAGTGAGGATCAGGTTCAGTGAGGTTCAGGAGGATCAGGTTCAGTGAGGATCAGGTTCAGTGAGGATCAGGTCCAGTGAGGTTCAGGTTCAGTGAGGTTCAGGAGGATCAGGTTCAGTGAGGATCAGGAGGATCAGGTTCAGTGAGGATCAGGTTCAGTGAGGATCAGGTTCAGTGAGAATCAGGTTCAGTGAGTTCAGTGAGGATCAGGTTCAGTGAGGTTCAGTGAGGATCAGGTTCAGTGAGGATCAGGTTCAGTGAGTTCAGTGAGGATCAGGTTCAGTGCGGTTCAGGTTCAGTGAGAATCAGGTTCAGTGAGGATCAGGAGGTTCAGATTCCGTGAGGTTCATTGAGGATCAGGTTCAGTGAGGATCAGGTTCAGTGAGGTTCAGGTTCAGTGAGGATCAGGAGGTTCAGATTCCGTGAGGTTCAGTGAGGATCAGGTTCAGTGAGGATCAGGTTCAGTGAGGTTCAGGTTCAGTGAGGATCAGGTTCAGTGAGGTTTAGGTTCAGTGAGGATCAGGAGGTTCAGATTCAGTGAGGATCAGGAGGATCAGGTTCAGTGAGGATCAGGTTCAGTGAGGTTCAGGTTCAGTGATGATCAGGAGGTCCAGATTCAGTGAGGATCAGGTTCAGTGAGGATCAGGAGGTTCAGATTCAGCGAGGTTCAGTGAGGATCAGGTTCAGTGAGGTTCAGGTTCAGTGAGGATCAGGAGGTTCAGATTCAGTGAGGATCAGGAGGATCAGGTTCAGTGAGAATCAGGTTCAGTGAGGTTCAGGTTCAGTGAGGATCAGGTTCAGTGAGGTTCAGGTTCAGTGAGGTTCAGGTTCAGTGAGGTTCAGTGAGGATCAGGTTCAGTGAGGTCCAGGTTCAGTGAGGATCAGGTTCAGTGAAAATCAGGTTCAGTGAGGATCAGGTTCAGTGAGGTTCAGGTTCAGTGAGGATCAGGTGGATCAGGTTCAGTGAGGATCAGGAGGATCAGGTTCAGTGAGGATCAGGTTCAGTGAGGAGCAGGTTCAGTGAGGATCAGGTTCAGTGAGGAGCAGGTTCAGTGAGGTTCAGTGAAGATCAGGTTCAGTGAGAATCAGTGAGGATCAGGTTCAGTGAGGATCAGGTTCAGTGAGAATCCGGTTCAGTGAGGATCAGGTTCAGTGAGGATCAGGTTCAGTGAAGATCAGGAGGTTCAGATTCAGTGAGGTTCGGTGAGGATCAGGTTCAGTGAGAATCAGTGATGTTCATGTTCAGTGAGAATCAGGTTCAGTGAGGATCAGGTTCAGTTAGGTTCAGTGAGGATCAGGAGGTTCAGATTCAGTGAGGATCAGGAGGATCAGGTTCAGTGAGAATCAGGTTCAGTGAGGATCAGGTTCAGTGAGGTTCAGGATCAGAAGGTTCAGTGAGGATCAGGAGGATCAGGTTCAGTGAGGATCAGGTTCAGTGAGGTTCAGTGAGGATCAGGTCCAATGAGGTTCAGTGAGGTTCAGTGAGGATCAGGTTCAGTGAGGATCAGATTCAGTGAGGTTCAGGTTCAGTGAGGATCAGGAGGATCAGATTCAGGGAGAATCAGGTTCAGTGAGGTTCAGGTTCAGTGAGGAGCAGGTTCAGTGAGGATCAGGTTCAGTGAGGTTCAGGTTAGGTGAGGATCAGGAGGATCAGGTTCAGTGAGAATCAGGTTCAGTGAGGATCAGGTTCAGTGAGGTTCATGTTCAGTGAGGATCAGTTTCAGTGAGGATCAGGTTCATTGAGGTTCAGTGAGGATCAGGAGGTTCAGATTCAGTGAGGATCAGGAGGATCAGGTTCAGTGAGGTTCAGTGAGGATCAAGTTCAGTGAGAATCAGGTTCAGTGAGGATCAGGTTCAGTGAGGATCAGGTTCAGTGAGGTTCAGTGAGAATCAGTGAGGATCAGGTTCAGTGAGGATCAGGTTCAGTCAGGATCAGGAGGATCAGGTTCAGTGAGGATCAGAAGGATCAGGTTCAGTGAGGATCAGGTTCAATGAGGTTAAGTGAGGTTCAGGTTTAGTGAGAATCAGGTTCAGTGAGGTTCAGTGAGGTTCAGGTTCAGTGAGGATCAGGTTCAGTGGGGTTCAGGTTCAGTGAGGTTCAGTGAGGATCAGGTTCAGTGAGGTTCAGGTTCAGTGAGGTCCAGTGAGGATCAGGAGGATCAGGTTCAATGAGGTTCAGGTTCAGTGAGGATCAGGTTCAGTGAGAATCAGGTTCAGTGAGGATCAGGTTCAGTGAGGATCAGGTTCAGTGAGGTTCAGGTTCAGTGAGGTCCAGTGAGGATCAGGAGGATCAGGTTCAGTGAGGATCAGATTCAGTGAGGATCAGGTTCAGTGAGGATCAGGTTCAGTGAGGTTCATGTTCAGTGAGGTTCAGTGAGAATCAGGTTCTGTGAGAATCAGGTTCAGTGAGAATCAGGTTCAGTGATGTTTAGGTTCAGTGAGGATCAGGTTCAGTCACGATCATGTTCAGTGAGGTTCAGTGAAGATCAGGTTCAGTGAGAATCAGTGAGGATCAGGTTCAGTGAGGATCAGGTTCAGTGAGGATCAGGTTCAGTGAGGATCAGGTTCAGTGAGAATCAGTGATGTTCAGGTTCAGTGAGGATCAGTGAGGATCAGGTTCAGTGAGAATCAGGTTCAGTGAGGATCAGGTTCAGTTAGGTTCAGTGAGGATCAGGAGGTTCAGATTCAGTGAGGATCAGGAGGATCAGGTTCAGTGAGGATCAGGTTCAGTGAGGTTCAGTGAGGATCAGGTCCAATGAGGTTCAGTGAGGATCAGGTTCAGTGAGGATCCGATTCAGTGAGGTTCAGGTTCAGTGAGGTTCAGGTTCAGTGAGGATCAGGTTCAGTGAGGTTCAGGATCAGAAGGTTCAGTGAGGATCAGGAGGATCAGGTTCAGTGAGGATCAGGTTCAGTGAGGTTCAGTGAGGATCAGGTCCAATGAGGTTCAGTGAGGATCAGGTTCAGTGAGGTTCAGTGAGGATCAGGTCCAATGAGGTTCAGTGAGGATCAGGTTCAGTGAGGTTCAGGTTCAGTGAGGTTCAGGTTCAGTGAGAATCAGGTTCAGTCACGATCATGTTCAGTGAGGTTCAGGTTCAGTGAGGAGCAGGAGGATCAGATTCAGGGAGAATCAGGTTCAGTCACGATCAGGTTCAGTGAGGTTCAGGTTCAGTGAGGAGCAGGTTCAGTGAGGATCAGGTTCAGTGAGGTTCAGGTTCAGTGAGGATCAGGAGGATCAGGTTCAGTGAGAATCAGGTTCAATGAGGATCAGGTTCAGTGAGGATCAAGTTCAGTGAGGTTCAGTGAGGTTCAGTGAGGATCAGGTTCAGTGAGGTTCATGTCCAGTGAGGATCAGTTTCAGTGAGGATCAGGTTCATTGAGGTTCAGTGAGGATCAGGAGGTTCAGATTCAGTGAGGATCAGGAGGATCAGGTTCAGTGAGGATCAGGTTTAGTGAGAATCAGGTTCAGTGAGGATCAGGTTCAGTGAGGATCAGGTTCAGTGAGGATCAGGTTCAGTGAGGATCAGGTTCAGTCAGGATCAGGAGGTTCAGGTTCAGTGAGGATCAGGTTCAGTGAGGATCAGAAGGATCAGGTTCAGTGAGGATCAGGTTCAGTCAGGATCAGGAGGTTCAGTGAGGATCAGGAGGATCAGGTTCAGTGAGGATCAGAAGGATCAGGTTCAGTGAGGATCAGGTTCAATGAGGTTCAGGTTTAGTGAGGTTCAGTGAAGATCAGGTTCAGTGAGAATCAGTGAGGATCAGGTTCAGTGAGAATCAGGTTCAGTGAGGATCAGGTTCAGTGAGGAGCAGGTTCAGTGAGGTTCAGTGAAGATCAGGTTCAGTGAGAGTCAGTGAGGATCAGGTTCAGTGAGAATCAGGTTCAGTGAGGATCAGGTTCAGTGAGAATCAGTGATGTTCAGGTTCAGTGAGGATCAGTGAGGATCAGGTTCAGTGAGAATCAGGTTCAGTGAGGTTCAGGATCAGAAGGTTCAGTGAGGATCAGGAGGATCAGGTTCAGTGAGGATCAGGAGGATCAGGTTCAGTGAGGATCAGGTTCAGTGAGGATCAGGTCCAATGAGGTTCAGTGAGGATCAGGTTCAGTGAGGATCAGATTCAGTGAGATTCAGGTTCAGTGAGAATCAGGTTCAGTGAGGTTCAGGTTCAGTGAGGTTCAGGTTCAGTGAGAATCAGGTTCAGTCACGATCAGGTTCAGTGAGGTTCAGGTTCAGTGAGGAGCAGGTTCAGTGAGGATCAGGAGGATCAGGTTCAGTGAGAATCAGGTTCAATGAGGATCAGGTTCAGTGAGGATCAGGTTCAGTGAGGTTCAGTGAGGATCAGGTTCAGTGAGGATCCGTTTCAGTGAGGATCAGGTTCATTGAGGTTCAGTGAGGATCAGGAGGTTCAGATTCAGTGAGGATCAGGTTCAGTGAGGATCAGGTTCAGTGAGGTTCAGTGAGGATCAGGAGGTTCAGATTCAGTGAGGATCAGGAGGATCAGGTTCAGTGAGGATCAGGTTTAGTGAGAATCAGGTTCAGTGAGGATCAGGTTCAGTCAGGATCAGGAGGTTCAGGTTCAGTGAGGATCAGGAGGATCAGGTTCAGTGAGGATCAGGAGGATCAGGTTCAGTGAGGATCAGAAGGATCAGGTTCAGTGAGGATCAGGTTCAATGAGGTTCAGGTTTAGTGATAATCAGGTTCAGTGAGGATCAGGTTCAGTGAGGTCAGGTGCAATGAGGTTCAGGTTTAGTGAGAATCAGGTTCAGTGAGGATCAGGTTCAGTGAGGATCAGGTTCAATGAGGTTCAGGTTTAGTGAGAATCAGGATCAGGAGGATCAGGTTCAGTGAGGATCAGGTTCAGTGAGAATCAGGTTCAGTGAGGATCAGGTTCAGTGAGGATCAGGTTCAGTGGGGTTCAGGTTCAGTGAGGTTCAGTGAGGATCAGGTTAAGTGAGGTTCAGGTTCAGTGAGGTCCAGTGAGGATCAGGAGGATCAGGTTCAGTGAGGATCAGGTTCAGTGAGAATCAGGTTCAGTGAGGATCAGGTTCAGTGAGGATCAGGTTCAGTGGGGTTCAGGTTCAGTGAGGTTCAGTGAGGATCAGGTTCAGTGAGGTTCAGGTTCAGTGAGGATCAGGTTCAGTGAGAATCAGGTTCAGTGAGGATCAGGTTCAGTGAGGATCAGGTTCAGTGAGGATCAGGTTCAGTGAGGATCAGGTTCAGTGGGGTTCAGGTTCAGTGAGGTTCAGTGAGGATCAAGAGGATCAGGTTCAGTGAGGATCAGGTTCAGTGAGGATCAGGTTCAGTGAGGATCAGGTTCAGTGAGGATCAGGTTCAGTGAGAATCAGGTTCAGTGAGGATCAGGTTCAGTGAGAATCAGGTTCAGTGAGAATCAGGTTCAGTGAGGATCAGGTTCAGTGAGGATCAGGTTCAGTGAGGATCAGGTTCAGTGAGGTTCAGTGAGGATCAAGAGGATCAGGTTCAGTGAGGATCAGGTTCAGTGAGAATCAGGTTCAGTGAGGTTTAGGTTCAGTGAGGATCAGGTTCAGTGAGGTTCAGTGAGGATCAAGAGGATCAGGTTCAGTGAGGATCAGGTTCAGTGAGAATCAGGTTCAGTGAGGATCAGGTTCAGTGAGGATCAGGTTCAGTGAGGATCAGGTTCAGTGAGGTTCAGTGAGGATCAAGAGGATCAGGTTCAGTGAGGATCAGGTTCAGTGAGAATCAGGACCAGGAGGTTCAGATTAATTGAGGATCAGGAGGATCAGGAGGATCAGGTTCAGTGGGGATCAGGTTCAGTGAGAATCAGGTTCAGTGAGAATCAGGACCAGGAGGTTCAGATTAATTGAGGATCAGGAGGATCAGGTTCAGTGAGGATCAGGAGGATCAGGTTCAGTGAGGTTCAGGAGGTTCAGGTTCAGGTTCAGTGAGGATCAGGAGGTTCAGGTTCAGGAGGATCAGGAGGTTCAGGTTCAGTGAGGATCAGGAGGATCAGGTTCAGGAGGTTCAGGTTCAGTGAGGATCAGGAGGATCAGGTTAATTGAGGATCAGGAGGATCAGGTTCAGTGAGGATCAGGAGGATCAGGTTCAGTGAGGTTCAGGTTCAGTGAGGATCAGGAGGATCAGGAGGTTCAGGTTCAGGAGGATCAGGAGGTTCAGGTTCAGTGAGGATCAGGAGGATCAGGTTCATGAGGTTCAGGTTCAGTGAGGATCAGGTTAAGTGAGGATCAGGATCAGGAGGTTCAGGTTCAGTGAGGATCAGGAGGATCAGGTTCAGTGAGGTTCAGGTTAAGTGAGGATCAGGATCAGGAGGATCAGGTGCAGCGAAGCAGTCTTTGTTGGGAAGGATCACAGTCAGGATCACGGACCCCCCCATTATCCCACTCATCACACAAACTAAACACACTAGCAACTTGAAAATGTTAATTATTCATGAGTAGTCTGTGTTTCAGGGAGCAGGACAGCATGGCAGCATCCGTCTCCATGGTAACCAGCTCGTCCTATTACAGCACATCTGCTCCTAAAGCCGAGCTCCTCATCATGATGAAGGACATGAGGGAGGAAGAGGAGGAAGAGGAGGAAGAGGAAGAGCTGGACTCTGAGGAGGAGCTGGACTTAGACCTGGCCTTCAAGAAGGTACCAGCCCAATAACACACTCTAAAACAGGAGTGTACTTCCTGTTCATGTAGTTCACTTCCTGTTCCTGTGGTTCACTTCCTGCTCCTGTAATTCACTTCCTGTCCCTGTAGTTAACTTCCTGCTCCTGTAGTTTACTTCCTATTCCTGTAGTTAACTTCCTATTGTGTGGAGTCTGACTTCCTGTAGTTCACTTCCTGTTCCTGTTGTTATCTTCCTGTCCCTGTATTTACCTTCCTGTCCCTGAATGTAACTTCATGTCCCTGTATTACTTCCTGTCCCTGTATTTACCTTCATGTCCATGGATTTAACTTCCATTAGACAGCTATATGCCATACATTTTTCACAGTAAATATGTATTCAGTATGATAGCTGTCTAACAGAAGTTAAATCCATTTCTCACTTATTCTGACAATGTACTTAATCCCAAATAAAAGAACCCAATAAAAAGATAATAGTGAAGTCACGTTGTAATAACAATAACTCATCTCTCTCTGTTTTTTTAGTTTTCTTTGTGTGCTTTGCTAAAAGCCACTGTGTCAAGTGTCCTAGTTGGGTTGCCGTACGGAGTTGTCCAATATGGCGGACCATCTCGCACATGCGCAGTACAGATCGGGCAGGGGGCAGATCGGGTAGTGACAATGTCCCTGTATGTAACTTCCTGTCCCACAGCAGCAGCTGATGCAGAGCCTCAGCAGGAAGCTGACTGTGCTGCAGGAGGCACAGCAGAGCCTGCAGGAGGACGTGCAGGACAACAATGCGCTGGGGGGGGCAGTGGAGGCTCAGGTGCAGCTGCTCTGCAAACCCAACGAGATCGAAAAGTTCCGCATGTTTGTGGGAGACCTGGACAAGGTAGTGAGTCTCCTGCTGTCTCTGTCGGGACGCCTGGCGAGGGTGGAGAACGCCATTGACAGCCTGGAGGAGGAGGCGCCCCCCCAGGAGAGGGTGAGACATATACACACATATATATATATATATATATACACATATATATACACATATATATTAGAGCCGGGACTCGATTAAAAAAATGGATCTAATTAATTAGAGGCTTTGTAATTAATTAATCGCATTTTTAATCAAATATACATATCTGACCTGAGAACAGCGAGAAGCAGTTTCCACATGGATGTGACTCCAAGTGGTCTACAGTCGAGTGCAGTCCAGGGAGCCAGGGAGCTGGTTATTCTCTCAGACGTGGACTTCCTTATCCTGGCCCTGAAACCAGTCGTCTGGTTGAGTGTGGGTTGGGTCAGGGTGTGGTTCCTTGCACTCGGAGTCGGGCTAACGTCCACGCTAGCTGCTACATGCTAGCTGCTACATGCTTTGCATTTAGGTGATACTTTAGGCTTGATGTGCTGCGGTGATATGCAAATTCTTTCTTGCATAATTTGCACACAACCGTGCTCTTATCGACGCTTCCACCCGTCCGTTTTTTAAAACAAAATGTCCCATCCACGGGGCCGACCAAAGCGGTCTCATCAGCTTGTTCGTTCATGTTTGACTATTGTTCACCGTGGTTTGTTGTTGTTTGAAGTCCCATGCTGAAGTCATGAACGTTAGTTGGTGCTCCAGTATAATCTGTACGCCTGAAACTCATCCAGTGAGAAACGTTCCGCTGTGCAAAAATAAGTGCGTTAATTTTTTTAACGCGTTCATTTTTGTGTAATTAATTAATCTTAATTAACGCGTTAAAGTCCCGGCCCTAATATATATATATATTAATGCTGTCAAAATTATCGCGTTAACGGCGGTAATTCATTTTTTTAATTAATTGCGTTAAAATATTTAACGCATGTGCAGAATGGCCCGCCCCATACATCCCACCACTGGCAGCGCCAGGGTATGGCTGTGGTAGGCTACACCCATACCAAGAAATGGCTTAGCCCCACCTTAGCCCCACCATGAAAAATTATGTTAAAGTAAGCGGAGTAAATTGCACATACAGCAGTTAGTCAGATTGATTTCAGCAACTTGTCTGGAAATACTGAAGGCCAGAAACTGTTTTGAAAACTTTTGTCACGTAGTGATCGTCTTCTCAATAGAACATCTTTGATAATGTCTTCTGGCCAATCAGAATCAAGATAACGGCGTGGTGTTGTTGCAGGAAGTCCCGACGGAGAATACCTTTGCTGTAGTACAGGTAACACATAGGCCTAACTGGTACGCAGGTTATGGCGTAATCTGAAATGTGTACCGTCACTTGTGTCACAAAGCGCATTTGCGTACCGACGTAATTGTGAAGCTTTTCCAGAAGGCGGTTAGATCACCGGACGACAGAGTCGGTCTCCGTGTGCACAGACAGGACTGCTGTTAACGTCGGTCTGTACAACGGAACTGTGCCAAAACTGCGCCCCCCCCCCCCCCCCCCCCCCTCACTGGAGAACTGCGCTAAAACAGCTGATCACAACGTTCACTCTGTGGTCACGAAGTACTCCACTAGCCGCCGCCCCCCCCCCTGTCGACTTTCCTGAAGTACTTCACTAGCCCCCCCCACCCCCCCCCCCCGCTGTCGACTTCCTGAAGTACTCCCCGTTGATAGAACTCAACACGTAATGAATCAAGACCCCACGGTTTGATGATTGATAGGTGTGTGGGTTGTCTTTCATTTTGACATGCAGAAAAATGTTATAATAAACATAGATACTGTATGTTAAATGGATATATCCGCCTTCTTTCATTTATCTTTCCATTCCCACAACAATATACATAAATAAATGGCATATTTTGGACATAGTTCGAATGGTGATTAATCATGATTAATTATTTTTTAAGCTGTGATTAATCTGATTAAAAATTGTAATTGTTTGACGATATATCGTGTCGTGACGATAACCGCGATATGCGCATGCGCGATATTCACATCGCAGGACGTGACAATTAAAAAAAAAACACGGTCTTTTTTTCAATTCCTGTATGTTTTCATATCGCAATATACTGTATATCGCAGGGGGGGGGAAATCCCAATGTCAGTTTTTTCCAATATCGTGCAGAGCTAATATATATATATATATATATATATATATATACAAATATATATAGATGGGCTCCACCCCAGCAGAGGGTGAGACATATACACATATATATATATAGAAGGGCGCCCCCCCAGGAGAGGGTGAGACATATACACATATACATATATATATATATACACACATATACATATAGGAGGCTCCCCCCCCAGGAGAGGGTGAGGGTAGGGGGGGTAGGCTACACCCATACCAAGAAATGGCTTAGCCCCACCATGAAAAATGATGTTAAAGTAAGCAAAATAAAGTCTGCCAACTCGCGCGGAGTAAATTGCACAGACAGAAGTTAGTCAGATTGATTTCAGTAGCCACGGTTTTGAAAACTTTTGTCACGTAGTGATCGTCTCTTCTCAATAGAACATCTTTGATAACGGCGTGGTGTTGTTGCAGGAAGTCCCGACGGAGAATACTTTTGCTGTAGTACAGGGGTGCACATTAGAGGCTTCTCAATTCTTAAATGTCCCCTCCTCGAATCCCCTCCTCGAGACTTAGTCCCGCCCACAGGAGATGCGAGCGGAGGACCGAGGAGGGGAACCGAGGACCGAGGAGGGGAAGCAGCAGACGTTTAAAGAAATGAGAACTCCTCTCCTCTGAGCGGTCATATTAAAGCGACGTCCGTTCATTATTACGTGGCAACAGCTGCATCAGCTGTCGAGTGTTTTGTCAAAGCGCTGTATTTTATAATCTCTGTTAGATCAGCTGAACATTGTTCCCCCACATATTTACCTTGAATTCATTGAGAGTGCGGTATAATGAGACAATAACAGGCTACAGATGCAGACACACACACAAATATATTTATATAAATATATGCAATTTAAAGTATGAGAGCACTCTCACAATAACACAATCAGAGACTGGATATATCCTCCCCCCCCCTCTCTCTGGTCGCTGAAATGGGGAACTGAAATTACAGGCCAAAAGTTGTATTTGCAAGTATTAAAAGTAAGCAGAGGACACCAAACCAACTCAATCAATCAATCAATGTTTATTTATATAGCCCAATATCACAAATGTTACATTTGTCTCAGTGGTCTTCACAGTGTGTACAGAATATCAGTATGACAATACGACACCCTCTGTCCTTAGACCCTCACATCGTACAAGGAAAAACTTCCAAAGAAAACCCAGTTTAAAGGGAAAAATGGGAGAAACCTCAGGGAGAGCAACAGAGGAGGGATCCCTCTCCCAGGACGGACAGACGTGCAATAGATGCCGTGTGTAAATTGAAAAGATAATACATTTGCAACATAGGTAGTCCAAATGTTTGGAAATGCATGTGTGTATAATAGGAAGATGAATCCACGAGGATATCCATCCAGGACCTATGATCCAGGACCACAGCCACGACTCAAGATCCAGCGCTCGCGATCCAGGACACAGGACCGCAGGATCATCCATGACTCCGGATCCCAGCGTATATAGACACCAAAAAGAAAGACATTTGGGGAAGCTGGGTTAATCGGAACATGAGTGTACACGGGTATAGACAGAGAGAAGGAAGAAGTAAGATGTCCCCCGACAAACTAAGCCTATATCAGCAAAACTAGGGGCTGAATCTAATCAGCCCTAACTATAAGCTTTATCAAAAAGGAAGGTCTTAAGCGCACTCTTAAAAACGGATAGGGTGTCTGCCGCCCGAACACAAACTGGAAGCTGATTCCACAAATGTGGAGCTTGATAAGAAAAGGCTCTGGCTCCCATTGTACTTTTAAAGATTCTAGGAACAACCAACAACCCTGCATTCTTGGAACGCAATGCCCTAGTAGGACAGTAGGGTATAATGAGTTCTTTAAGGTAAGATGGCGCCTGCCCATTAAGGGCTTTGTAGGCGAGAAGAAGAATTTTAAATTCTATCCTGTGTTCTATAGGGAGCCAGTGTAAGGCAGCCAGAACAGGAGTAATGTGGTCCCTTTTCCTAACTCTGGTTAGTACACGAGCCGCAGCATTTTGAATCAGCTGAAGCGACTTGATTGACTTCTTAGTACTCCCTGATAATAAAGAGTTACAATAATCCAGCCTAGAAGTAACAAATGCATGGACTAGTTTCTCTGCATCGTTTTGAGGCAAGATATGCCTGATTTTTGCAATGTTACGTAGATGGAAGTAGGCGGTCCTTGAAATTGATTTTATGTGGGCGTTAAAGGATAAATCCTGATCAAATATAACACCAAGATTCCTTACAGTCTCACTGGAGGCCAAATTAATGCCATCCATAGTTAGTATGTCTTTAGATAATTTGTTTCGTAGATTCTTCGGGCCAAGTACAATAACTTCAGTTTTGGTCGTGTTTAACATCAAAAAGTTTAAGGTCATCCACGTTTTTAAGTCCTTAAGGCAGTCTTGAATTTTATTTAGATGATTAATTTCATCAGGCTTGATTGATAAATATAGTTGAGTATCATCCGCATAACAATGAAAGTTTACAGAATGATTCCTTATAATATTGCCTAACGGAAGCATATATAATGTGAACAAAATAGGTCCGAGCACTGAGCCCTGTGGCACTCCATGGCTAACTTTGGTTTGCGTGGAAGATTCATCGTTAACACGTACAAACTGAGAGCGTTCAGATAGATAGGACCTGAACCAGCCTAAAGCAGTTCCCTGTATGCCAACTAAGTGCTCTAGTCTTTGCAATAGGATATCATGGTCGATAGTATCAAATGCAGCACTGAGATCGAGCAAAACAAGAATAGGGACAAGTCCCTTGTCTGAGGCTATTAGAATATCATTTGTGACTTTAACCAGAGCTGTCTCTGTGCTATGATGTGTTCTAAAGCCAGACTGAAAGTCTTCAAATAAATCATTGTTTTTTAAGTAATCACACAGCTGTTTTGCGACCGCTTTCTCAAGAATTTTTGAGAGGAACGGAAGATTAGAAATAGGTCTATAGTTGGCTAAAACCTCTGGATCGAGGTTGTGCTTTTTAAGAAGCGGTTGTATCACTGCTACTTTGAATGATTGTGGAACATAGCCTGATAATAAAGACATATTCATAATATTTAATAAAGAAGTGCTAATTAATGGAAAAACTTCCTTCAACAGCTTAGTTGGAATTGGGTCTAACATGCACGTGGATGGTTTAGAAGAGAGAATCATTGAATGTAATTGTTCAAGGTTAATGGCTGAAAAGCATTCTAGTTTACTATCTAGTGTAATATTAGAACTTACGATTCCGGGAGCTGTTGATAACACTATACTGGTCGAAGGCAAGAGGTCATTAATTTTGTTTCTAAGAGTAACAATTTTATCGTTAAAAAAGCACATAAAATCATTACTACTGAGTGCTAAGGGAATAGAAGGCTCAATCGAGCTGTGGCTCTCTGTCAGCCTGGCTACAGTGCTGAAAAGAAATCTTGCATTATTCTTATTCTCATCTATTAATGAAGAGTAGTAGGCTGCTCTCGCTTTAAGCAGTGCTTTCTTATATTCATTGAGAGTAATATGCCAAATTAAACGAGATTCTTCAAGTTTAGTGGAACGCCATATCCTTTCAAGTTGTCTAGACTTTTGCTTTATTTTGCGGGTTTCGGCATTATGCCATGGAGCTAATCTATGTTGTTTTATTTTCTTCTTTTTCAAAGGAGCAACAGAGTCTAATTTTATTCGCAGCGCATCTATAGCACTATCAACAACATGATCAATTTGGGGTGGTGTACATTTTGTATAAGTTTCCTCCCCTACATGCAGACATGCTATCGAGTTAAGTATTGGTGGAATCTCTTCCTTAAATGTGGCTATAGCACTAACAGATAGGTTTCTGCTGCAAGAGCTTTTGACTAATGCTTTGTAGTCTAGTAACAGTACTTCAGAAGTTACTAAGAAATGGTCGGATAAAGCAGGATTATGCGGTTCGACTAATAGTTGCTCAATTTCAATACCATAAATCAGAACAAGGTCGAGAGTGTGATTATAGCAGTGGGTTGGTTTATTTACACTCTGACAGAAACCAACAGAATCTAATACAGAGTTAAATGCAACAGTAAGGCTATTTTTCAACTGAGACTTGTCTGTCCGCCGCATGTGCGCACTGTACAACACACACCTACACACTGTACCACACACACCTACACACTGTACAACACGCACCTACACACTGTACCACACGCACCTACACACTGTACCACACGCACCTACACACTGTACCACACACACCTACACACTGTACAACACGCACCTACACACTGTACAACACGCACCTACACACTGTACAACACGCACCTACACACTGTACAACACGCACCTACACACTGTACCACACGCACCTACACACTGTACCACACGCACCTACACACTGTACCACACACACCTACACACTGTACAACACACACCTACACACTGTACAACACGCACCTACACACTGTACCACACGCACCTACACACTGTACAACACGCACCTACACACTGTACAACACACACCTACACACTGTACCACACGCACCTACACACTGTACAACACGCACCTACACACTGTACCACACGCACCTACACACTGTACAACACGCACCTACACACTGTACCACACGCACCTACACACTGTACAACACGCACCTACACACTGTACAACACGCACCTACACACTGTACCACACGCACCTACACACTGTACCACACGCACCTACACACTGTACCACACGCACCTACACACTGTACAACACACACCTACACACTGTACAACACACACCGACACACTGTACAACACGCACCTACACACTGTACCACACACACCTACACACTGTAGCCTACCACACACACACACACCTACACACTGTACAACACACACCGACACACTGTACAACACGCACCTACACACTGTACAACACACACCTACACACTGTAGCCTACCACACACACCTAAACACTGTACCACACACACCTACACACTGTACCACACACACCTAAACACTGTACCACACACACCGACAGCTCCTAAAGCATAATCAGGCTACAGCCGTTGTGTATTTTATTGAAGCACTAAATGGTCTTAGAAAAATATGGACTCTTTGTAGATATCTACTAAACTACAGCAAATAAAGAGAGTAGGCCTGTTATACTGAGTGATATATATTTTACACACTGCTCTGCTTTCTGCAGGACCTCACAGCTGTTCTCACTGTAAACATCGCGTCGCGATGAGAGCAGGTTCTAAAATAATATCCAGGGGATGCATGCAGAGCTGTCATTGGCTGAGATAAGTCCGGCCGTGCGTCACGCCTCCACCGTTCCCGGAGATGCATCCGCGGAGGAGCCGTGGAGGAACCATCAGTGTATCCTCGGTGCGAGCTCCTCCAGAGAGCCTCCTCTCTCCTCTCTCCTCTCTCCTCTCTCCTCTCTCCTCGGTTAGAGCTCCTCCAGAGAGCCTCCTCTCTCCTCTCTCCTCGGTTAGAGCTCCTCCAGAGAGCCTCCTCGACGCTCGATCCTCGGTCCTCGGTGTGCATTTAGAGAAATGAGACGTCCTTCAAAATGGCACGCTGAAATTCATTTCCGGACCACTACCGGAGGTCCGAGGAGTCGAGGAGGGGACATTTGAGTATTGAGAAGCCTCTATTGTCACTACCCGATCCGTCCCCCTGCCCGATCGGTACTGCGCATGTGCGAGATGGTCCGCCATATTGGACAACTCCGGACGGCAACCCAAGATGGACACTTGACACAGTGGCTTTTAGCAAAGCTCAAAAAGAAAACTCGAGAGAGATGAGTTATTGTTGTTACAACGTGACTTCACTATTATTTAACAACTCTTTTATTGGGTTCTTTTATTTGGGGTTAAGTACATCGTCAGAATAAGTGAGACATGGATTTAACTTCTGTTAGACAGCCAAATGCCATACATGTTTGCATACATTCACAGTAAATATGTATTCAGTATGATAGCTGTCTAACAGAAGTTAAATCCATGTCTCACTTATTCTGACGATGTACTGAACCCCAAATAAAAGAACCCAATAAAAAGAGTTGTTAAATAATAGTGAAGTCACGTTGTAACAACAATAACTCATCTCTCTCGAGTTTTTGAGCTTAGCTAAAAGCCACTGTGTCAAGTGTCCATCTTGTGTTGCCGTCCGGAGTTGTCCAATATGGCGGACCATCTCGCACATGCGCAGTACCGATCGGGCAGGGGGACGGATCGGGTAGTGACAGACATAACTGGTACGCAGGTTATGGCGTAATCTGAAATGCGTACCGTCACTTGTGTCACAAAGCGCATTTGCGTACCGACGTACTTGTGAAGCTTTTCCAGAAGGCGGTTAGATCACCGGACGACAGAATCGGTCTCCGTGTGCACAGACAGGCTGCTGTTAACGTCGGTCTGTACAACGGAACTGTGCCAAAAGAACTACGCCAACCGGCTGCGGAGGGAGACTCCCCCCCTCACTGGAGAACTGCGCTAAAACAGCTGATCACAACGTTCACACTCTGTGGTCACGAAGTACTCCACATTTTTACAACAAAGAAATCATCTACCAAAAACAGATGTCCTTACTTTTTGTGTTAAATGTATGCAGAGATATATATATACACATAGATAAGAGAAGGCTGTGTCTCCTGTCTCCTGGCAGCGCCTGCTGACGGACAAGAGGAATGTTCTGATCCGGCAGCACGAGGATGCCAAGGAGCTGAAGGAGAACCTGGACCGGAGGGAGCGTCTGGTGTTTGACATCCTGTCGCTGCACCTCCATCAGGACCTCCTCACCGACTACCAGCACTTTGTGAAGATGAAGTCAGCGCTCCTCATCGAGCAGCGCAAGCTGGAGGACAAGATCAAGCTGGGGGAGGAGCAGCTCCGTGGTCTGAAGGAGAGCCTGGAGAACCGGACCTCCTTCTGAAAGGGAAGAGCCTGAGAGGAACTGTGAGGAGACTTGGGTTGTAGTAGTGGCTGGTGTCCAGCAGAGGGAAGCAGAGGACTATTTAGAGACCCTGAAGAACTCCTCCTGCAGCCCCTCCACCTCCTGCACAATTAGGGCTGCATTCAAGTGCTCTCAGAGAAATGGGGAAAAGGAGCTCCAGACTTTATGTGAATTCTTCAGAACAAACCGAACTCTGGGATGAGTTTAAAGACTGTGGGAACATTTCTGTAGCGTCCATGTTGTTTCCAGCCGAGGCGTCCCTGAACGCACCACCTGCAGTTTGCATTTTTTCCACGTTTTTAGTAATTTATTGTAGCCTGTTGGATCCGAGCAGGAGGGAAAGTGTTTCCTCTTCATCACGCTGTGTCAAAATGTTGTCATGTTTCAGTCATTTTATTTCCACTCACTTTATTCCCCCCCCAAAGCAGCTGCTAACAGGAGGTAAAGATGGTGGATGTGAAAGCACTTTTTGGGCTTCAGTGAACAGAGCAGAGCTCTTCACATTCAGACCTCCAGACCCTCCAGACCTGGACTCAAGTGAAGTCCATCTGAAGTGCCTGTCGGGGGGGGGGGGTGTTCTGTTGTGTTGCTCACATTACAGATGCTAAACATGTCGTTACGAGATACATTTCAACACTAAAGATGTTTTGGATTTCAATCCTCCCACCTGTGTTTCCCATGATGCATCACTGTTGCTGCTCCTTATTTCAAAATAAAAGCTTCTGCTGAATCGTGTGATGGTGTCCGAGTCACTCATTAACCTCCACGCCTCCTCGGATAAGAGCTGGAGACTTTGGAGTGTCTTTGAGAGTCAGCAGTTCCTGACAGCAGGACTCGGGATTAATGAAGAGGCCGATCCAGAGGAATCAGCAGGAGGTAACGGGGGGGGGGGGGGGGGTCTACATTTAAAGGACCATCAATAACTCCTGAGGAAGAGTTTCAACATTATGCTTCATTTTATTTAGAGACGCTTTATTTATCAGTATAGATATATATTACCTGATGTGTTGAGGTACGCGAAACAAACAAAATGTGCAGGCTGCCGGCGAGATCTCGAGGACTGTCAACGGATTCATATGAACTGCCACAGTATTTTATAACTTTCATGATTCTATGTTTTTGTATTACTCTTAAAACTACACAGAACAAAGCACAGAATAATTAGCTTCCTGTGGAGGTACAGAGGTTATGTATAATGACATAGTTCAGTATGGATTCAGCAGTTTGTGTAATATTAATAAAGAGGGGTCGCTCTCAGACATTCAGAAAGAGGTTTATTATTAATGGTGAACTCATAAAACCTATAAGGATGTTTATTGTTTTGTAAGGATATTTTGTACTTTTTAATTAATGTATTATGAAAGTCATACATGGCGTACACAGGTGAATGAAACGTGTGCAACTAACAGATATCCCCATGAAAGCCACCAACTTCATAACTGATATTAACACAATTATTTGTTATTACAGGTTATGTTTAAATATGCTAATAAGGCATCATTCCATGCTAACTGTTGTTGTGCAAACCGAGTGAAATGCACTCCTGACTGTGATCAGAATCAAGTATTCAGTATTATTATGTAGTTTCATCCCAGAGAGTAGCTTTGGTTTATAACGGTGCACACATTAGCACAGGAAGAGACATTAAGCTAATATATCACTTTTTAAGAAGAGATTTCAAAAACATTTATACAAATAAATAGATTAACAAAACATGGAGCACAATAAGAATATGAAAAATAAAACATGCATCTGGTTAAACAGGCTGAGCTGTGCATGTTAAAGAAGAACAACGGTGCAGAGAGGATGGAGGTACAGAGGTGTTCAGGTTCTCTCTGTAGAGAGGATGGAGGTACAGAGGTGTTCAGGTTCACTCTGCAGAGACGATGGAGGTACAGAGGTGTTCAGGTTCACTCTGTAGAGACGATGGAGGTACAGAGGTGTTCAGGTTCTCTCTGTAGAGAGGATGGAGGTACAGAGGTGTTCAGGTTCACTCTGTCGAGAGGATGGAGGTACAGAGGTGTTCAGGTTCTCTCTGCAGAGACGATGGAGGTACAGAGGTGTTCAGGTTCTCTCTGTAGAGAGGATGGAGGTACAGAGGTGTTCAGGTTCACTCTGTAGAGAGGATGGAGGTACAGAGGTGTTCAGGTTCACTCTGTAGAAATGATGGAGGTACAGAGGTGTTCAGGTTCTCTCTGTAGAGAGGATGGAGGTACAGAGGTGTTCAGGTTCTCTCTGTAGAGAGGATGGAGGTACAGAGGTGTTCAGGTTCACTCTGTAGAGAGGATGGAGGTACAGAGGTGTTCAGGTTCACTCTGTAGAGACGATGGAGGTACAGAGGTGTTCAGGTTCACCCTGTAGAGATGATGGAGGTACAGAGGTGTTCAGGTTCACTCTGCAGAGATGATGGAGGTACAGAGGTGTTCAGGTTCACTCTGTAGAGAGGATGGAGGTACAGAGGTACAGAGGTGTTCAGGTTCACTCTGCAGAGACGATGGAGGTACAGAGGTACAGAGGTGTTCAGGTTCACTCTGTAGAGACGATGGAGGTACAGAGGTACAGAGGTGTTCAGGTTCACTCTGTAGAGAGGATGGAGGTACAGAGGTGTTCAGGTTCACTCTGTAGAGACGATGGAGGTACAGAGGTGTTCAGGTTCACTCTGTAGAGAGGATGGAGGTACAGAGGTGTTCAGGTTCACTCTGTAGAGATGATGGAGGTACAGAGGTGTTCAGGTTCACTCTGTAGAGAGGATGGAGGTACAGAGGTGTTCAGGTTCACTCTGTAGAGAGGATGGAGGTACAGAGGTGTTCAGGTTCACTCTGTAGAGAGGATGGAGGTACAGAGGTGTTCAGGTTCTC
>NW_027263381.1:0-5000 GCF_902827115.2 Pseudochaenichthys georgianus
GGACTCTTTAAAGTAGAGCAAAACACGCATCTTGAATCAGTGGAAAACCCAGCCAGAGATTGAATATTTCATCACAAGAGGTGACCCTTTAATGTCAGAGAGAAAGACTAAAAAGAAGAATAAAGAATCCATCAGGTGTAAAAGATGAATAAAAAACCTCTGTTGCAACTTCTGGAACATCTCAGGACGTGACGAGCTTGAAGAAGGAGAGGATTGTCCTCTCGATGTGGGATGATAAATGGCTCAGCGACTGGTAAATGTCTCTCTACCAGTCGGAGGGTCAGGGGTTTGAACCCCAGCATGTCAAGGTTTATGGGAATAGACACGAAGCAATATGTGAGCGAGAGAAAGGGAGCCTCGCAAACAGAAGCTAACAGGGTCCTGTGATATCGCCAGCAGTGAGGTGTGATTGTTTGTTAGCACTTCACTTTAAAACAGTAAAGTTATTTCATAGTTTCCAAAGATAAGTTAACTTAAACTTATCATGTAATTTTTAGGCAACAGCAGAGCTCTCAGATATATACAAATATATATAAAACATGTCTATGAAGTGTTTTGCTCCAAATACCAAACAGATCATTCTCGCCACGCCTCATATCCCTCTATTTCACTTCCTGTTTCTAAAGTGCTGATAAAGCTTTAAAAAGTTAGGGGTCTGAGCTCACGCGGGACCCGGCAGCTACCGTCTAAACTAAATGCTGCCGTGATGAAACTCCATATCATGGATTATCAAGGATCTGAAACAGCATGGAGCTCAAAGGCTTTCTCTCTTGCCGGTTACACCACAAGGTGAGTTCCTTTCTACTTCCTGCTTCTTCACACACATGCTCTCCAGCACAGGTTAGCTCGGAGTGCTAGCGATGCTAATGTAAACACCGACCATATTACGTCCAAAACAGTCGGGCATTGTTTCTGATAGCAGCTTTCTGATTGGCCCGTGGGTCCACAGTTCAGATGTTACGTCATATCGGACGCACATCTGGATCAGCTCCGTTGTTCCCCGTTTTTAGAGATTTGGGTACGGAGGAAAAGAGAGAGGGTTTTATTTTCTGACGCTGCGTGTGCGACACACCGGGGACGCACCGGGGACACATGTTGATGTAGAGAAGACATCACAAAGTGCATTTTGCATGATAGGTCCCCTTTAAATGATTCAAATTCATAGTATTATTTCAAGATAAGGGTTGTAGTATAACCACCCGGAGATCATTAATGTATAAAATGATTAAGGTTTCATTAACTGAATAATAATGAAGTAATTAAATATTTAAACAAATAAAAAAATTAAAGAATAACAATTTAAAATTGTCCATCCATCCATCTTCTCCGCTTATCCGTGGTCGGGTCTCGGGGGTAGCAGTTCCAGCAAAGAGCCCCGAACGTCCCTTTCCCCTCATCAACCAGCTCTGACTGGGGGGTCCCAAGGCGCTCCCAGGCCAGAGAAGAGATATAATCCCTCCACCTGGTCCTAGGTCTACCCCTTGGTCTCCTCCCAGCTGGACGTGCCTGGAACACCTCCCTAGGGAGGCGCCCAGGTGGCATCCTAACTAGGTGCCCAAACCACCTCAACTGGCTCCTTTCGACGCGAAGGAGGAGCGGCTCAACTCCGAGTCCCTCCCTGATGACCGAACTTCTCACCTTATCCCTAATTTAAAATTGTAAAAATTAAAAATGTAATAAGAAATAAATATCAATCGTAAAAAGAACATTTATGAAAAAAATCTAAAATTAAGTAAATAAAAAATCTAACGATTAGAAAAATGTATCATAAAAAAAATCTAAAATAAAAATAATAGAAAATGTAATGATTAAAAAATTACTACAAATGTTTTAATTAAATCAATAAAACATTCTCAAATATACAAAAGGTAACCATTACAAAAATTAAGAAATTTAAAATGCATAAATAAATGAACCGTAGACATGAATCGCTTGATTGTTGAATAGCGTTACATTACATGTTTTGTATAATAGTTCTCATGTTACGTTTCTTGTTAGTCGCTTTTATCCAAAGCGACTTCCCCACAGGAGCTCTTTGGGGTGAAGGGTCTCAGGGACACAACGACATGCTGACTGCAGCGGGGTTTGAACCTGTGCTCCCTGACCCCAACACCAACGCACAACCCACTGCGCCACACGCCTCCGTCGCACCAAACGTCCCTTGCCTTGACTTTATCAGTGTCGTCTCACTTCTTTATCTCTGCTCGAAGGTTGTTTAAAAGATCTTCTCTTCCTCTCTGAACCCCTAGGAGGCGGCTGCAGGCTGGACTAAAAGAAACTTCCAGATACATTCAACTCAGAAATCTTTTGATGAGGTAAACATGTCGTAACTCCCCGATGCACCGGGGAGTGCTTGTGTGCAGCTTGAAGGATATTCAGTTTCATCACTGCTGTAATTCCCTTCAGCAAGGCATGTACCCAGAGATGTGATAAAGTACCTATTTAAGTACAATTTCAAGGTACTTTACTTGAATATTTACTTTTGTAATGCTAGTAAATACTTCTACTCCCCTTCCTTGTGAAGCAAAAGTTATACTTTGTACCCCTCTATGTTTATTTAACACTGTTACGTTCCCTAATAGTCTAATGCAGGGGCGTCAAACTCTATCACACAGTGGGTGCTCGTCGAGGGCCGGACTGGTTCAATGTTTATAGCAGAACGTATTGAAATGAACTTGTTGCACATATCAAACCTGGAACTAACAAAGCTTAAATTATTGCCTATAAAAACAACATTAAATAATCAGCTGCATTCATTTCTCACGGCTCTATCTGCAGCTTCTCCAGAGTCAGTTCTTATGAGTACATTTCTCCACAGGCCAACAACAGCTTCAAGAAAACTATTCCCCTCAAAGAGAAACCAAACATGCCGTGTTGTCGTGAGAGAGGAAGTGCAGAAGGAAGCATCCATTGAACTCAGGTTGCTGCTCTGATGCTAGCTCAGACACTTGGCATCTCATCAGGGTGAGAGGTCATCAATGTGTGGGCTCAGGCTCTGAGCGGAGGAGACCCTCAGGATGGAGGGAAGGTGCAATATACCGGCGGGCCAGATCTAATAGGAATTAGAAATGATCCTGCGGGCCGAAATTAAATCCACCACGGGCCGGATTTTGCCCCCGGGCCTCGAGTTTGACACATATGCTCTAGGGTAAAATTCATATGATTTTAAAATGGACCACTGTGCACGATAAACACTTATATTGTGAGTACTTTAAGGATATTTTAATGCTTTTGTTCTACTTAATTTTGTATGCAGCGCTTTACCTGTACAGAGTATTTTGAACACTGTAGTATTGAGTACTTCTTCCCCCTCTGTGTACAGGTACAAGGCTCACGTGTGTCAGGGCTGATTGTTAGGATGTCAGTCCAGATGTTGACAGCAGAGGGCAGCACTGATGAGCTGTTCTACTGATATTACATTCAAATTCAAAAAGCTTTATTCCAAGGACAATAAAGTCATACAGTATTGCCAATGAAAGATATTTCTCCTGTCTTTGAACATGTAGATTTAAAATGTAATGAAACAAAACTGAAATGTGTGTGCGTGTGTGTGTGTGTGTGTGTGTGGTCTAGCATTACTATACTTGTGGGGACCTACATCTGTTTACATAGTCACGTGTGGGGACCCGCCTCCCTTATGGGGACAAAATGGAGGTCCCCATGAGGAGGATCATTAATTTTAGGGTGAAGACTTGGTTAGGGTTAGGCATGTGTTGGTTATGGTTAAGGTTAGGATAAGTCTCCAGGAAATGCATGTAAGTCAATGTAATGTCCCCTGAAGTGATGTATACATGGTATGTGTGTGTGTGTGTGTGTGTGTGTGTGTGTGTGTGTGTGTGTGTGTGTGTGTGTGTGTGAGAGACAGATGATAATGTCTAATGACTCTAACATGTGTAACTACTCCCCCTACTGTCAATACATGACAAATGTTGCTGTGACACACACACACACACACACACACACACACACACACACACACACACACACACACACACACACACACACACACACACACACACACACACACACACACACACACACACACACACACACACACACACACACACACTCCACGTACATGCTTCTTCACAGACTGTAGTTCAGAGTTCTTAACCTTTGACCCTTTCCTGCTGACCTGATAATTACTTTCCAACATGTCCTCACCACATCACACACACACACACACACACACACACACACACACACACACACACACACACACACACACACACACACACACACACACACACACACACACACACACACACACACACACACACACACACACACACACACACACACACACACACACACACACACACACACACACACACACACACACACACACACTGCTCTGTGCCTTTGAGGTCAACAGGTGCCAGCAGCCTATGAGCTCGACCAGCTGTTTTTTTACGACACATCTGGTGTAATGCCTTATTCTGTCCAGCAGAGTGCAGTCCCACGTGTGTGTGGTCTAGCATTACTATCCTTGTGGGGACCTACATCTGTTTACACAGTCACGTGTGGGGACTCGCCTCCCTTATGGGGACACATTGGAGGTCATGTGTTGGTTTTGGTTAAGGTTAGGATAAGTCTCCAGGAAATGCATGTAAGTCAATGTAATGTCCCCTGAAGTGATGTATACATGGTATGTGGTGTGTGTGTGTGTGTGTGTGTGTGTGTGTGTGTGTGTGTGTGTGTGTGTGTGTGTGTGTGTGTGTGTGTGTGTGTGTGTGTGTGTGTGTGTGTGTGTGTGTGTGTGTGTGTTGGAAGGTATGAAAGGGATAAAACCATGAATGTATGAGCAGGAAAGTGATCAAAGAAAGGAAATAAGTGCTAGAAAATCAAAGTTAAGGAAAGGAAGTGAAATGAAAGGAAGGAAACGAATGGAAAAGGAAAATCAGGAATGCAAAGATAAGACCAAAAATCAAATAGGAGAAAGACGAAGAAGACAACATGGATATTTATAAGGGTTATATTTTATAAAACCAGATAAGAAA
>NW_027263381.1:10000-20000 GCF_902827115.2 Pseudochaenichthys georgianus
TTAAGGTGCTACTACTTTTATGGACTCCGCTTATCGGTCCGGTCCTTTAACGGTTCTGTTATCGGTTCTTTTGGAGAAAAAAGGTAAACCAACAAACAAATTGTGAACAAAACTAACATTGCTTTTTATTTAAATTAAATAGATGATATTTCACATCAAAAGAAACAATGTTTTAACAAATGGTATTAAATAATGTGAAGACAGAACTGCAAACAGAATAGCTGAAACTTTAACAAAGTAAATAACTCAGTTTCCTCTAATCCTAACTCGGTGTGTAGCTGCTAGCACACACAACACCTGACGTGGAAACGTTCCTCGTGGACGGGGCTACAGAGCTGCTGGAGAGACGGTGGAACCCGGTGCATTCCTCCGTCTGGATGTGGAGCGCTTTGGATACATGTTTAGACAAACTGCTCGTGTTGCCGCCCTTTAGGCAACGAGCATCGTCACATCGAGACGAGTAAAGTTGAACCACCTCGGAGCGCGTTCTCTCTGGATCGGAAAGATCGAAAATACTAAAAATAATCATAGACGCATTTTGCAGTCTTTTTGCGTATTAGAAACGAGTTGGCGAAACTAAAACTGCAATATAATGTGTGTGTAGCAATAATACACACGACATATATTTGTTACGTCTCCAGTACCGGTAAGAACGGAACCACGGTCTTTAATAATCCCGTTTAATACCCATCCCTACATCTTAGACATCCGCCTCTATCGAAGCCCCGTTGGGAAACCCCTGCCTGTGGGTCCTTAGAATGAAAACAATGTAAATGACGTCGTATCGGACGTGCATCTGGATCAGCGCCGTTGTTCCCCGTGCTCAGAGGTGTGGGTACGGAGGACAAGAGAGATGCAGGAGAGCTTTGAACTACATTCAGAATTGTTCATGAGATGTAAATGTGTTATAAAGAGCTATTGTATTTCTGATGTAGGCAAAACAGTCCAGACATGGAGAAAGAAAGGACGCAGTACAAGAGGAGAGAATCGGAGAGGCGGACCTACCCTCGGGATGCTCCTCCACCTTCTCAGGACCCGTCACGTCTCTGCTCTCTGAACAGGAAGAAGAAGAGTTAGCATCGTGGCTCACACCGAGCAGCATCTCAGGACTACAGGCTACATGTCTTCTCACCGTCACAGACCGGGCAGCACTGGTGCTCGGGATGGAGGGTTTTGGAGCAGGTCAACACCGGGCAGATGACGGGGTCACAGATGACAGTTCGCTTCTGCAGGGAGAAAGCACGAGGAGTCGGTTCGATGCGTCGGACGACAATCCATATTCAGACGTAACCGAGGGGCGTAACCAACGATTCTTGTAATGCGTTATTTAGTGCCAAATAAAAGCATCCTGATCGACCAGATCCAGCACGGGGACCAGAACCAGCACGGGGGCCAGATCCAGCACGGGGGCCAGATCCAGCACGGGGACCAGAACCAGCACGGGGACCAGAACCAGCACGGGGGCCAGAACCAGCACGGGGACCAGAACCAGCACGGGGGCCAGAACCAGCACGGGGGCCAGATCCAGCACGGGGACCAGATCCAGCACGGGGACCAGAACCAGCACGGGGGCCAGATCCAGCACGGGGACCAGATCCAGCACGGGGACCAGATCCAGCACGGGGACCAGAACCCGTTTACTACGTGGACATCCACGAACTTCAGGGGTTGGACAATGAGGTTTTGATCCAAGCTCAAAGCTGCTAATGAGTAACTTTAAGTGTTTTCAGGTCAGAGGCTAAGTACTTAGCTTCCCTTTAGGCGCTCAGTTTATCCAAACAAAGCCTGTCTTTCAATTGTCGTGCAACATTTTCACTTTTAAACCGGCATGGTTACGGTAGTATTGATACTTTTACCTATAAGTAAAAGACTTCAGTACTTTTTCCATTATCTTCTACATCTACCGAAGCACTTAAGTACACATGTAAAGTACTTAATTCTGAAATGGATACGTTGGTACTTTAAGTATTTTTTATGCAGGATTTCTTCTTGTACCTGAGTGTTTTTAGACGGTAGTATTGATACTTTTACCTATAAGTAAAAGACCTCAGTACTTTTTCCATTATCTTCTACATCTACCAAAGCACTTAAGTACATATGTAAAGTACTTCATTCTGAAATGGGTTATATTTTGGTACTTAAGGTATTTCTTAAGCAGGTTTTTTTGTTGTAACTTTTTTACCTATAAGTAAAATATATGAGCACTTCTTCCATTATCTTCTATTCTTCTTTATTCCCCCTAAATATCCATATTCTATCCTCAAACATTTGTCTAACATCGTGTGTGTGTGTGTGTGTGTGTGTGTGTGTGTGTGTGTGTGTGTGTGTACCTGGCAGCTGCAGGAGAAGCACCGGTCGTAGTTTGGGGTCCACCGGGAGCCGTGGGCCTGGTGCTGGTTCTCAAAGAAGCAGGTGTGAGGGTCTTTCTTCAGTTCCTCGGGGTCTTTCACAAACAGGTCGTCAAACTCAGAGTCCTCCACCTCCCCGCGGGTCCCAAACTCACAGTTGTTCTGCACGTGGACCTGGAGAGCAAACAGGGGGGAGGGGGGGGAGGGAGGGGGAGGGAGAGGTGGAGGGAGGGGGAGGGAGGGAGGGGGACATATCAGATTAGAGTCCTTTATTGTCATTCCAAGCATTCCCGATGGTGCAACAGACAGTGTCAGCAACATTTAGACCAGAGGTGGAGGAAGAGAGGTGGAGGAAGAGAGGTGGAGGAAGTGAGACAGAGAGGTGGAGGAAGAGAGGTGGAGGAAGAGAGGTGGAGGAAGAGAGGTGGAGGAAATGAGACAGAGAGGTGGAGGAAGAGAGGTGGAGGAAATGAGACAGAGAGGTGGAGGAAGAGAGGTGGAGGAAGAGAGGTGGAGGACATGAGACAGAGAGGTGGAGGAAGAGAGGTGGAGGAAATGAGACAGAGAGGTGGAGGAAGAGAGGTGGAGGAAATGAGACAGAGAGGTGGAGGAAGAGAGGTGGAGGAAGAGAGGTGGAGGAAGAGAGGTGGAGGAAATGAGACAGAGAGGTGGAGGAAGAGAGGTGGAGGAAATGAGACAGAGAGGTGGAGGAAGAGAGGTGGAGGAAATGAGACAGAGAGGTGGAGGAAGAGAGGTGGAGGAAGAGAGGTGGAGGACATGAGACAGAGAGGTGGAGGAAGAGAGGTGGAGGAAATGTGACAGAGAGGTGGTGAGGAGGAAAGGTGGTGAGGAGGAAAGGTGGTGAGGAGGAAAGGTGGTGAGGAGCTTTTGTCGGCCACACCTGACTTCTCACGGCTGCTCTCGTGCTGACTTTGTAATTGTTCCAGCAGGGAGCAGATTATGTGTTTGCTATTAAAACAGCTGGACTCTTCTGTGTGTGTGTGTGTGTGTGTGTGTGTGTGTGTGTGTGTGTGTGTGTGTGTGTGTGTGTGTGTGTGTGTGTGTGCGTGTGTGTGTGTGTGTGCGTGTGTGCGTGCGTGTGTGTGTGTGTGTGTGTGTGTGTGTGTGTGTGTGTGTGAGTCGTTATCGTAGCGTAAAATAACTCTTTAACCTCCACACCTGGAAAGCTGCAAATGTGTTTTTGTGTAATTGTCCCTCTGAACCCAACACAACTGTGTGTCTACCACCCACCTGCCAGTTCAAGTGAGTGTGTGTGTGTGCGTGCGTGTGTGTGTGTGTGTGTGTGTGTGTGTGTTTAATTAATGCATTTTAGTTTTAGTTTCTTTACCTGTGTTATGTACGTATTTCATTTTTACAAACCGTCCCCAGTTCTCTGAAGTTAAACGGCTAACATTCACAATGTAGGGACAGCTCCATCGTCTTCTTCAAAGACGTGCTATTCCTCCAAGATATCAATATTCCACCCTAACATTTGTTCCACACCTGCTCCAGGTGACGCAGTGATGTCTGAGAGGTGTACGTACCCGTCCTCGTATCTCCCCCCGGGGGTTGGTCTTGGTGCTGACCTGGATGAAGGCGCTGCCCTGGTCCAGGTGCTGCAGCAGCTCCACGCTGATGTCCTTCAGAACGCCCTGGGCCTGCAGCAGAGGAGGAACGTGCCTTAGTACATATCAAGATACAATTAACTGTTTGGAAGAAGTTAGGGTACACATATGCAATTAATAGATTTAATAAATCTAATATGTATATGAACATAATCTTTTGTTTTTAATGTGCAATAAAATACAAATATTTTCACAAATATAAGAAGTTAAAAAAGTGCAATAGAAATAAAAAATATAATAAAATAATAACCTATATAATCAGAAAAGTAAAAGATTAAATACACTTAAATTAAATATCTATTAAAAAAATAGAAGTTAAAGAAAAGATTTGCAGTAAAGACACGATTAAATATCTATATAAACATTTGAACTTATGTACAAAAAATTGCACAATATACAATATTTAACAACAACAATATGTTAAAATGGTCTATATTCCAATACATGCAGCGTGCGTACCTGTGAGCCGTAGAACCCGGTGAGCAGCCTCTTGTGCGTGGCGCTGCTCTCGTCCAGCTCTCCGATCTCAGCGAGGCCGTGCAGGTGAGCGTTCAGCGTCAGGTCGTCCGTCCGGCTGAGCCCCGTCACCACGATCTCATAGTGAAGGTGGCACTGACGGTCCACTGACACCCAGGCGTGGCCCGAAGCACCCGTCCTCACCGGGGGGGAGACAAAGTGACCGGCCAGGGGGGTGGGGAGCTCTGAGAGGAGAGAGGCAGGAGAGAGGCAGGAGAGAGGCAGGAGAGAGGGAGGAGAGAGGCAGGAGAGAGGGAGGAGAGAGGGGAGAGGCAGGAGAGAGGGAGGAGAGAGGGAGGAGAGAGGGGAGAGGGAGGAGAGAGGGAGGAGAGAGGGAGGAGAGAGGGAGAGGGTCAATGACTTTTTACTTTGACTTCTTACATGTTGAACTCAAATACCTGTACTTTCTACTTCTCACATGTTGAACCCAAATACCTGTACTTTCTACTTCTCACATGTTGAACTCAAATACCTGTACTTTCTACTTCTCACATGTTGAACCCAAATACCTGTACTTTCTACTTCTCACATGTTGAACTCAAATACCTGTACTTTCTACTTCTCACATGTTGAACACAAATACCTGTACTTTCTACTTCTCACATGTTGAACACAAATACCTGTACTTTCTACTTCTCACATGTTGAACTCAAATACCTGTACTTTCTACTTCTTACATGTTGAACTCAAATACCTGTACTTTCTACTTCTTACATGTTGAACTCAAATACCTGTACTTTCTACTTCTTACATGTTGAACTCAAATACCTGTACTTTCTACTTCTTACATGTTGAACTCAAATACCTGTACTTTCTACTTCTCACATGTTGAACTCAAATACCTGTACTTTCTACTTCTTACATGTTGAACACAAATACCTGTACTTTCTACTTCTTACATGTTGAACTCAAATACCTGTACTTTCTACTTCTCTCATGTTGAACTCAAATACCTGTACTTTCTACTTCTCTCATGTTGAACTCAAATACCTGTACTTTCTACTTCTCTCATGTTGAACTCAAATACCTGTACTTTCTACTTCTCACATGTTGAACACAAATACCTGTACTTTCTACTTCTCTCATGTTGAACACAAATACCTGTACTTTCTACTTCTCACATGTTGAACTCAAATACCTGTACTTTCTACTTCTCTCATGTTGAACACAAATACCTGTACTTTCTACTTCTTACATGTTGAACTCAAATACCTGTACTTTCTACTTCTTACATGTTGAACCCAAATACCTGTACTTTCTACTTCTTACATGTTGAACACAAATACCTGTACTTTCTACTTCTCTCATGTTGAACACAAATACCTGTACTTTCTACTTCTCACATGTTGAACTCAAATACCTGTACTTTCTACTTCTTACATGTTGAACTCAAATACCTGTACTTTCTACTTCTCACATGTTGAACCCAAATACCTGTACTTTCTACTTCTCTCATGTTGAACACAAATACCTGTACTTTCTACTTCTCACATGTTGAACACAAATACCTGTACTTTCTACTTCTCTCATGTTGAACACAAATACCTGTACTTTCTACTTCTTACATGTTGAACTCAAATACCTATACCTAATACAGCTGCTAGTTATGGGTACTTTTTACTGAAGTACACTTCAAAGCCTCTTTACTTTCACTTGAGTAAAGAAGTTACTCTACTTTTAAGGATGTGTGTACTTTGTCCTTCTCTGATGTTATGGAGATGTGCATGTATGTACAAGTATCTCACCGTGTCTCGGCGCCTCCAGTCCGCTGTACAGCAGGGCTCTGATCTGACCCCTGACCTCCCCCTCCTGGCTGTGCTTGGTGGCCACGTTGATGAACAGCTCGTTCTGCAGCAGCATGTGGATGTGCCTGGCCTCCAGCCGGCTCCAGCTGCCCTGCGCCCGGCCCGACGCCAGGTCGTATTCTGGAGTCAGGTCGTACAGAACCGAGCGTTTGTTCCTCCGTCGGGGCTTCAGCTCGATGGTGAGACCCAGGAACTCAGAGGAGAGTCCTGCGACCTGCACCTGGAGGGGGAGAGGTCAGGGGGAGGGTGAGAGACGCATTCATGGAGGCTATGTTGGGGGGAAATGAGCAAACCTTTTGCTTTGGATTGGTTGTCTCCGCTTTTATTTCACTTTTACAAAAAAGAAAGCGCACATTTTAGGCAACAGATGTCAGATTGGGGGCGAAAAACCATATTATATTATTTGGAAAAACCACATTATTTATTTACTGTGCGTTTTGTCTATTCTTTGGCAAGTTTATTAAACAAAACAACTAGTATGTAAAGGTGCAGCGAGTTAGTAGCACACATTTAGGCAACAAAAAGCAGATTTAGGACAAAGAAACCAGATGACATCATTTGGAAAGACCACACACCTACTGGTCATTATACCAGAGAGAGTTAGGAACCATTTCAGTGGATTATTTACACAATGGACAGAGCCTTCTCATCGCTGCCCCCACCCTCTGGGGGGACAGAGCCTTCTCATCGCTGCCCCCACCCTCTGGGGGGACAGAGCCTTCTCATCGCTGCCCCCACCCTCTGGGGGGACAGAGCCTTTTCCATCGCTGCCCCCACCCTTTGGAACTCCCTCCCCCAACACATCAGAGACTGCACCGACCCCCCCACTTTCAAAACACTGACCAAGACACACCTCTTCAGACTGGCTTTTAATCTGTGAATTATGCTGTGTTGCTGTTCTAATAACTTTTAAATTCTATTTCATCATGTTTTATCACCACTGTAAAGCGTCTTTGAGCACCTGGAAAAGCGCTTTGAAATGCAATGTATTATTATTATTATTATTATAATGGAATAAAATATATATTTGTTAACGTTTTTAAAGAAAGAAAGCATAATTGTAATATTATCTGTCATGTAGGTCATCTCCAACACGGCACAGACGCGTACCTGGTAGTCCAGCGTGCCGTTATCATGGAGGTTAAAGATGGCCGACCCCACGCCGCCCGTCTTCCCCGGCGTCAGAGCGTCACCGCTGGACATCACGCTCTGAATAGCTGCAGCCAAACAACAACACAGATTCATATCAACAAATCCACTTTGGAGCGAGCGCTCCGGTTCCAATGACTTATCTGAAAACCATCACTTCTCCCCGCGGAGCCTCCCCCTCCTGCTCTGTGGCAGCATGCGAGATGAGGCAATGATTCCTGTCATGTTAACATTTTGCTGGTTTGGCTTTAAGAGGGGAGGAAAGGAGGGAGGAAAGGGGGGAGGAAGGAAGGAGGCATTGCATTCCCTCACGTTCTGCAGCCACATAATGTCTTCCCTTCGCCCGGAGACTCATCATTGAACAGACAGATTCAATTGAACCACTAATCAGGAAGCGTTTCCCTCCAGCAGACACACACACACACACACACACACACACACACACGCACACACACGAGAAGAAGAAAACCCACCCAAGGTTAAGCCTGCCTATGAGCTAACCCTTGTTGAATGCAGCAGGAGGCTTAGCAAAGATCGGGGGGGGGGAAGGGGGGAATGAGAAACAGAGAAGAATTCAGAAATCGACATGAAGACAGAAAAAAGGGAAGGAAGGACGCCAAAGAGAGGAGAGCGAAGGAGACGGAGAGCAGCGCGTTGGCTTTGAATTCTTCACACATAACGTCAAGCTGTTAATCACGGCGCGGTGACCTCGGCGACTTGGACTGAAAAAAACACATATTTGACATATTTGTGTGCACGGTCTCGCGTGTGTGGAGACAATGAAAGCGTCCTTCAAAGTGCCGAGGACACCTTGATGTTCAAACATGCGTCCCAGGGAAAGACCATGTGTGCACGCTTTACATTCCCAAGCAAGCCCTGTCTTTTCTCTGCGTCTCCCTCGTGCATACGCAGCGTTGGGGGGCCACCAAACGAGCCTATAAACGCGGCTCCCCCATCGATAAGACTTGGGAGCACGGAGAGGATCGGTGTTCACAGAGGGCGATGGGAAGAGACGCCGATGGGCTCGCACACATCGACAACAACTCAACACATGTTTTCTAAGTGTCTGATAGCGCCTCCATGGGATGAAGCAGACTGTCCCACCTTTGAACATATGTATATGCGTTGTCATGGTAACTGTCACGCTTATATTAACGCCACGTCCGCAGTCGTTTCCACCCAAATAATGGCCGCTTTGTGTTCGGTACTTCAGTAACATTGTTTCTGCTTTTATTCTAACCCTAGCTTCACATTTGTCAAATAACTTTCGTACGTACGTAATGCCGTTTCTTCTTCGCCAATCCGAATCTTCAAAATTCAATTGATTTTAATCTGATTATTTGTCACGTAGCTTTTGCACTTTCGCTGTTATTTTTGGCACGAACGTTGACTTATTTTTCACATCACTTTTGTTCTAAAGCGACTTCTTAAGTTTTCTTTACCCGAACGATCAAATCAAACCCAATTTAATTGATATTCGCCAAAAGTCACAAATCACGTCTCGGTCACAGGCGTGTCGTTAGTCTGCTAGATTTCGTACTGAAGTAACGCCAGTTCTTCAGTTATAGAAACCCAAAAGTGGAGTTTCTGGTCACAAATCTTTGGCTCTTAAAGGAGGGGTACGTTTGAGAAACCGGCTCGAGATACACTCGTTGTTATATTCCATGGAATGCTCTTAACGTCCCGATAGCAATGAATATCTGAAGTGCTTTGACAAAACATCCATTAAAAAAATATCATCAGTGGAAGCCGTGGCGCTGTAAAAAGCTCGACCAATCATCTGAGCCGGCTAAAGTAACTGGATGGCCTACCTGCCTGTCAGCCTTCCATCGGGGCACACACTGATCTCGTGCCCTCATTGGTCGTGTGCGCGTTCGTGTGTGTTGGGGGAGGGGCTCTGTGAGGAAGGGGCAGATTTTCTCCGGTTGTGTATTTTCAAATTCTAGCCACTCGAGCTGCTTTCTTTAAAACGACCGCCCCCTCCTTTAAGTGACGCCGCTCGTAGAGATGTATTGACCCCAATGTTGACTGATGTGATCACGTGACTTTGCTTCTTCCTCAGTAACTCCAACCCCAACGAGGACCTATTTGCCACTTTTTATACTCATGTAGGTGACAGGACAGATGTGATTTGATTTCCACTTACTGTCACATGACTTCCTGCCGGTGATGAAGCCAGAGATTTGCCGGGGGTCCAGACCCTCGGTGGAGACGGTGATCTCCAGCTGACCTCGAGACAACCAGAAGAGCTCCCGGCTGTTCAGCTCCGTCAGAACCTCGGCGAAGTCCGGATCCTGCACAGAGAGGACGCGTTAGCTGTAGATGCTAAAGGGGGGTAGCGATGTGCCTCTTATGCATATCATGGTGTTGCTTTTCGCCGATGTCACAACATAACCAATTTGAATTACATGTCCACTTGTCTATCTGATCTCACTGAGCGATCTGGACACTACATATGAAGCTTGTTTGCTCAGTATGACCTTCTTTAAATGATGTGTGTCTGAATATCAACTTTCAGACACACGTTATTTAGGCTCTTTCTGACCTAATTGAATTG
>NW_027263381.1:27500-30000 GCF_902827115.2 Pseudochaenichthys georgianus
TGACGGGATGTATGATTACAAGAACCGTCATTCCATGGATCCTGAGATTCAAGCTCAACCTGGAGACGAGGGAGATCTTTCTAACACCTCGCAAGGCTTTGTACGAGGACATGAGAACGCCTGCAGTGTGCTGCGACACAAAGAGAGAGCCGCTTCTGACTGACCGGCGAACAACGCTCTGTGTTTGATGATCTTCCCCTCCACCTCGTCCTGTCCGCCGCTCGCCGAGCTCATAGCGATCCTCATCTGCTCCGTCTGCAGCTGACGGGTCAGAGGCTTCCCCAGGTTCTTCCACACTCCACAGATCTGTAGACGTGGAGAAAAGAGACAGGCAGGTGAGCTGCAGTGAGGACAGAGTTGTGCATATTAGGCTGTGACGACTGATTAGTTTCTGTATTAACACATGTGGCTATGGCATGTCAAAAAGGGACAATGCCAGTTTCTCAAAGTACATATAGATATTCACTTTATTGTGATGTAAGAGAAAAGCAGTGGATATTTGAAAGGCTAAAAAACTGAATTAAATTACCAGCAGGTCCAGGGTCAGCTTCTTCCCCAGGGCTGTTACCCGCTGCCCGCTGATAGACTCAAGCCCACACCCACCTGTTTATATATTTTACTGTCAATGCCGTTAAACTGTATATATTCATCTATTTATAGCCTATTTATAATTATTCTATTAATAAAAAATGTCTCATTATGTAGACCACTGTTTCTCAAACTTTTTCAAACCAAGGACTACTTAACCAATAAAAAAACACTCGCGGACCACCTAACTCCACAAATGTCCAAAATCACATCGTTTTTCTAGAACAGATTACAAATCGCCTGAAAATGGTACAAACAAGTGGCAACATGTGTGACGAAGGTGTTGCCCTGGGCTATATCATGCAATCGACAGTGAAACTTAAGCTCACTCCATTGCGGAGATATTCCCGCGAGAGTGCGGAAAACATAAATGTATTTATTTATTTCAAATGTGAAATGTTACCAATATACTCGCGGACCACTAGGGGGCGCTCACGGACCACCAGTAGTCCGCGGACCACACTTTGAGAAGCACTGATGTAGACTAATGCTATTTTGCACTTCTGGTCAGATGCCTAAACTTACATTTCGTCACTAGTACATGTACTACGTCATGACAATAAAGTTGAATCTGAATCTAAATAATGTTTTTGCAACTAACAAATGATCGATTCTGAAGATATTTGGAGATATTTCTTCTGTAAAGTGTCCGAGTGTTTGAAATCTATCTAAATAAAAAACATTTTCCGTGAAGTTTGTCTAAAACCAAAGCATTTGCAGAAAGTGAGAGTGAGAAGTCAAGCTTGAAAAAACATAAACGCAAGACCGAAACTAGCAATAAGACTCAAAGTCCTTCCATACGATATCGACCTGAGAAAGCAGAGAATCCTCATGTGTGGAGGCTGAGAAACAACGTTCCTGCAAATCGACCTGACATACCTCCCTAACGGTTTGAGCCACATGTAAACCCAACTGTCTCCCGACGAAGCACAGCCCCCACGTGCACATCTGCTGCATGCATCCCACCATGCGATCGCTCTCTCGCTGCGAGCCTGCAAAGCTTTAACGTGAAGAAATGTGTCCGTGCGCCGGCACCTCATAACTCTAATCTCCTTTCTAATCCCCCCTCCTCTCGGTCCCCTCGCCGCGGTGATGTAACACGTGAAGTATTCTCCAGCGGTGTGTGTATTCTGGCACGAGACGATCCAGTTATCAAGGGGGTGTGTGGACGTGAGTGTATAGGTACTACTGTACACACACACACACACACACACGTATCATGTTACCGATTCCCCGGGAGGATATTAAACTCCGTCAGCGCAC
Source organism: Pseudochaenichthys georgianus (assembly GCF_902827115.2). Lineage (NCBI taxonomy): Eukaryota > Metazoa > Chordata > Actinopteri > Perciformes > Channichthyidae > Pseudochaenichthys > Pseudochaenichthys georgianus. Next base: position 29,352 of record NW_027263381.1, read on the forward strand.
GTCTGACCCGATGCTAATTTCTCCCCTTCTCGAGCGAGGGTGTGTCGATGTTTACCGCAATCAGTCTGTGATGTTTAGAGAGAGAGACAGAGGAAGTGTCACCGTGTGTGTGTGTGTGTGTGTGTGTGTGTGTGTGTGTGTGTGTGTGTGTGTGTGTGTGTCTGCGAGTGTGTTTATTGCTTATTATCACAGAGTGAGTTATGGGAGGAAAAAGTCAGAGCTGCAGGGAGAGCATTCATCAATTTGTCTCACTCACACACACACACACACACACACACACACACACACACACACACACACACACACACACACACACACACACACACACACGCACACACACACACACACACATGCACAGGGGCGCCGTAAGGGGGTGAACAGTTAGGGCGATTCTAAGGGCCCGTGACTGACAGGGGCCCAAACTATTTTAGAACATTAAGAAAAAAAAATGTAAGTAACCAATGTGATACATTTTCAAGGGGCCCAAAATCCCTGGCGGCGCCCCTGCACACACACACACACACACACACACACACACACACACACACACACACACACACACACACACACACACACACACACACACACACACACACACACACACACACACACACACACACACACACACACACACCACTAATGGAGGTGT
>NW_027263381.1:35000-42500 GCF_902827115.2 Pseudochaenichthys georgianus
GTGTACTCATGGCTGCTAATCTGTTATCTTGGCTCTTGGTCCAACGGGACATGCGTACCGCAAGTCTTTGGAGGGAATGGCATCGACTTATAAAAACTCACCGTTTCGCAGTAACACTGAACACAGTGCATGACTCCGAAGGGCTCGCCCAGGTCTGGGTGCCATGTGTCCTCCAGAGAATAGTAGCGACCTCCGAACGAGCATCCTGCAACACAAACACGGTGATTAAACATCTTCAGGCTCTCGATAACTCCACAGTGTGTGTCTCGCTCCAAACCAGAGGCCGACGTGACGGCAGACAGAGAGGAACACGGGGTGTGTGCTTGTGCCTACATGACGGGATATTCAGATGAACTGTTTCTTAATATTTAAGAGGTGGATTGTATGAATTGTCTGACATGAAACTCTGAGCCATTGCACGCACCCTCTTTGTCTTTAACAACAGATACGTCTTGCACAGCTCATCGCCGGAGGAAACTGAAACTCTCCGCTTCATGGGCTTTGGATATCACATCCCGTTTCCTCTCCGTGATCCACGAGCAGTCGGGGGAGACGTTCCGTGTTCCTCTGACGGACCATCACAGATTCCCAGAAACACACGTAACGTGGGCCAGACTTCTACAAAGACTTCATGACGTGGGGAATTTAGGATTTAGCCGTAAGTGCTCTACGACCGTAAGCGAGGAGGTACTTTAAAGTGGACCTTCGGGACCGTTTTGATTGGTTCAGAACATCAGAATTGAAATGAAACAATGAGGCGTTTACTGTAAACCCACACCACGGGACGTTTCAGCCACAGAGGCAGAAGTGCCACGTTGAGTGTTTTATATTGATATATGTTCTGTGCTAAAAGTCAGAAAAGGAAACTGAAATAAAGACTGATTAGTTGGAATTAACAGAAAGTCGGGTTTTGGCATTGCATTGTGGGTAAAACACGTTTGTTATAACACATCATACGACCCTGATGTTGATCAAACGGTGGTACCATTCACTGAAGTCAGAATATATTGAGCATTTCTATAACAAATAAATACATATTGCATATAAAAACACATATTAAACCGTTTGAGCTTTGGCACTAACCCTTTCCTGACGAATGCAGAATGTGTTATTTACACTTCAATGAACCAAATTAAATCCCAGTATCTCAAAAAGTCTTTAAAATTCCATGATGCAAGGACTTTGGTATTGTGTTTTCTGCTCTAAAAAAGACACAATGAAAACATTTTCAAATGGTCTTACGAGCCAATGTTCTGCATTGTTTAGTGGAACAAGGTGCCAACAGCGGGCCCTTGCACCCTTCTGCCATTTCATGTTTCCCTTGCTCAATCGGATTCTACGAAAAGCTCACATATTGTCGTCAGTACATGTTAACCGCTTCTACTTCCACCATCTTGGCAAACAACAATGCCTTTGAATGGCCCATTAAGAAACCATGTTAACTGCACTTTTTACTGTTCCACTCTAAATCCAGTGTGCTTTTTGCTCAGAGCCATAACCGTATAACACACATGAGCTCTAATGTATGCTGCCGGCTCTGGATAATGTTTTTACAGGAGATAAAACCCAGCTTTGACTTTAATTAGTGAATCCATTATCGAGTGTTAGTCACGCTGTGTTACTATGAATATCTCAGTGACTTTGGGTTAGGATAACAGCCTGAGAGCAGCGTGTGTGTGTGTGTGTGTGTGTGTGTGTGTGTGTGTGTGTGTGTGTGTGTGTGTGTGTGTGTGTGTGTGTGTGTGTGTGTGTGTGTGTGTGTGTGTGTGTGTGTGTGCGCGTGCGTGTGTGTGTTTCTGCGCGCTGCTACCAACCTGGTTCACATTATTCCTTCATTAAAGTGACTTTGAGCAGTCCCGTTAAAGGAGAGCCAAACTGTGAGGCTGCCACTTCTGTCTCTGCGCAAATAAATCATCTCAGAGCAGCCAATTGTAATGTAATGGAAAGTCGATTGATTACAGTTTCCAGAGAATTGCCCCGTAAGGCAGGCAGCGTTTACCGTTAAGAGTTCCCACAGTTTGAACTGCCGAGTCGTTACCTTATACCCGCAGTGAGCTTTGTAGCAGGGGCTTTTTAACACATCAATCAAATGGCATCCACTGCGGTTATGACTCAGATGTTTGCCTCTGGGTTACACGTGGAGCTCAAGAACAATTCAAGGCAACTTGGGGGGAACACGGAGTTTGTGTGGGCCTAGTCCATTACTGCGGAGACAGTTTTAACTTAACTGTTTGTGCTAAAAGGTCCAAGGACACAACACACCAGGCTTCATGGGGAAATCTTCCAATTTAAGATGTTTTGTTTGCTTTTACAACCAAAAGATTATATGTTTGTGTCATACTTGCACTACCGTAAGCTAGTAATGCTTACATCAATTCGGCAGCATTTTTGGAATAAAGTAAATGCATTCAATACTAAATAAAATACTTTTAAATGGTCTCGTAGTGCTCCGCTGCCCACGTTTGTGAGAGTAAATGGTCAGGAATGTTGATGTGTATATGATGCTAGCCGAATTGACAAATGGCTCCTCTTAAACCATAAACAATACTTTCTTTACAGTCCCATAAACACAACATGCCTACGACTGGTAACATTACAAATTACTTTTTTAACTGAGATGTGGTACTTTATTGTACTCACATATTGGTACTACAAAATTAAACATGGTTGGAATTATAGTAGCTTGTGTTTTCTTAAATGATTGCTAAGCCGAATGAAAAACTGAAGCCTCTTAATTAATGACAAATGCATACTTTAAAGTTCCATAAACACAACATGTCCGGCACTGTTCACATTACAAATGACTTTTCTTTTACGGGGTTTGGTATGGCTCGTTCTCACGCAGTGGTATTATAGCCAAGTTGGAATTGGAGTAACTTGTATTTTCTTTAAATGATGCTCATTTAGGCTGTTTGTGTATTGGAAGCGAGACGAATTGTCTAGTGACTCCTCTTCATTGATAACGTGTAAAAAGTAACTTCAAATTCCCATAAACACAATATACTCAGCACTGATCACCTTAAAAATGACACTTTTTTAAGGGAGGTTTGGTGCGGTGGTGTTGTAGTGGTATTATAGCAAACAAGACATGGTTACAACTGTAAAAACTCGTAAATAAAAGTAAAATATGTGTTTTTCTTACCGGCCAGGCCTTTGGAGGGCAGCGGCTCCCTCTCGGACTGGATGGGCAGAGCCGGAGACTTCAGGCGTGAGGCTCCGGTGCGCAGCCACGCGCAGCTCAGCACGCACAGCAAGGAGCGGAGCGCAAGGGGACCCAGCATCCCAAATCCTCTGCGAAATCACTTCCTCTCAAACACTCCAATACAGCACTTGAATGCAGCCACTGGCGACTTTTTCACCCCCAAAAAACGTCTTCCTTTACGTCCAAGTGTCCGGTTTGTGTGAGTTCCTGTTTATAATCATCCAGGGTTTCAGTCAGGGAAGAGGTGTTCCAGTCTGGGCTTCTGTCCTCCGCAGAGTCCCGGTCCTCTGTGCTTTATAGGCGGCTCTGCTGACAGCTTGGAGCCGGGGGAGGAGGGGGAGGTGAGGGGTGGGGGTGGGTGATGGAAAAGGGAAATTGACGCCCCTGTCAATCCACTAACTCTTCAGATATGCAAACGAGCAAGTCTGATCCAACCTGGCGACCAACACTTCTGTTTAGTCCTGGAGCTTTGTAAATGGTGTTAGGAATTCAAGGCAATGGAAATGTCCTCATCCAAAAATAGTAACTTATCGATACAAATGTTGAAGTAGGGGTTCATAAAACTCACATACAATCAACAAAATAATAGCAGCTGAAAGGAGAGATACATGAACTTAAAACTAACCAACACTTCTGTTTTCACCCTAAAAGTCCTGGAGCTTTTTAGTGGAATTCAAGGGAATGGAAGCTCCTCAAATACTTACTTGTAGATGAATGGTCTTGAACCTAATGGTGTTGAGGTACAGTATGGTTCATATACAGCACATGTTTTATTGTAAATGCATAGAATACGTGTATCTGCATTAGAACCAATGACAGTCAGTGTGAACTTGTTTAAAATGGATATTTAAGCACAAAATAATAATACAAATAATATATTTGTTTGGAACAGCTGAAAGGAGAGATGCATGAACTAAAAACTAACCAAAACTATAAGTCCTGGAGCTGTGTGAATGGTGTTAGTGGAATTAAAGAGAGGGGAAAGCTCCTTTTCAAGTAATACTATAGCTAATACTATATTTATTTTCAGTATACAGTATTTATTTTACTGTACAGTATTTAATTTTACATTCTGTGTCAGTTACTCTTATTCTGTGGGAGGCTGTGGCTCAGTGGAATGTGTGCTGGACTTTCGAATCAGGTTCAAACCCCACTGCAGTCAGCATGTGGGGATTGTCCACAGTATTGAGTATGTAAGTCGCTTCCCTGGGGATGAAACCATGTGATCTTTATTCCTGCATTTTGATTGCACCATTGTGTCACATGCACTATTTCATTTCTCTATATCTTATAGTTATAGTTTACTGCATTGTAGGAGGAGCCTGGGACTTCAACTGGGATTGCCAAAACTACATATATGACGATAAAGCCTTTGCACTGCTCGAAACACGTAAACGTGACATCATGTACAGTAAGGAATGTGTGTGTGTGTGTGTGTGTGTGTGTGTGTGTGTGTGTGTGTGTGTGTGTGTGTGTGTGTGTGTGTGTGTGTGTGTGTGTGTGTGTGTGTTCAGCGTCTATTCGTTTCAAGTGTGTTATGAGCGGAGACCTAAGTGACTTAACAGAAACAAATGAAAATATCTGGAATACCTCGGAGGGACACGCCGCAGTTCGGGCTGCAGACCTCCGTCCTCTCAGAGCTCAAGAGTTTATACTAGACGACAGAAATCTATTAGCATGACGCTCACACGCAGACACGGGCACAACGTAGCTACACTTACTCAAGCGCTGCGCTGCACTGATTGTGATGATTTATTATAAGTTAAGATACCAAGCAATATATAAAGTGATACAACATGAAGAAGACATGTATGTTCTATTTGATCAGGATTTATCCTTTAACGCCCACTTCAAATCTACTTCAAGGACCGCCGACTTCCATCTACGTAGCATTGCAAACATCAGGCATATCTTGCCTCAAAGCGATGCAGAGAAACTAGTCCATGCATTTGTTACTTCTAGGCTGGATTATTGTAACTCTTTATTATCAGGGAGTACCAAGAAGTCAGTCAAGTGGCTTCAGCTGATTCAAAATGCTGAGGCTCGTGTACTAACCAGAGTTAGGAAAAGGGACCACATTACTCCTGTTCTGGCTGCCTTACACTGGCTCCCTATAGAACACAGGATAGAATTTAAAATGCTTCTTCTCGCCTACAAAGCCCTTAATGGGCAGGCGCCATCTTACCTTAAAGAACTCATTATACCCTACTGGCCTACTAGGGCATTGCGTTCCAAGAATGCAGGGTTGTTGGTTGTTCCTAGAGTCTCTAAAAGTACAATGGGAGCCAGAGCCTTTTCTTATCAAGCTCCACATTTGTGGAATCAGCTTCCAGTCTGTGTTCGGGCGGCAGACACCCTATCCGTTTTTAAGAGTGCGCTTAAGACCTTCCTTTTTGATAAAGCTTATAGTTAGGGCTGATTAGATTCAGCCCCTAGTTTTGCTGATATAGGCTTAGTTTGTCGGGGGACATCTTACTTCTTCCTTCTCTCTGTCTATACCCGTGTACTCTCATGTTCCCATTAACCCAGCTTCCCCAAATGTCTTTCTTTTTGGTGTCTATATACGCTGGGATCCGGAGTCATGGATGATCCTGCGGTCCTGTGTCCTGGATCTTGAGTCGTGGCTGTGGTCCTGGATCATAGGTCCTCGATGGATATCCTCGTGGACTCATCTTCCTATTATACACACATGCATTTCCAAACATCTGGACTACCTATGTTGCAAATGTATTATCTTTTCAATTTACACACGGCATCTATTGCACGTCTGTCCGTCCTGGAGAGGGATCCCTCCTCTGCTGCTCTCCCTGAGGTTTCTCCCATGTTCCCTTAAACTGTGGGTTTTCTCTGGAAGTGTTTCCTTGTACGATGTGAGGGTCTAAGGACAGAGGGTCTGAGGACAGAGGGTCTAAGGATAGAGGGTCTAAGGACAGAGGGTCTGAGGACAGAGGGTCTGAGGACAGAGGGTCTAAGGATAGAGGGTCTAAGGACAGAGGGTCTGAGGACAGAGGGTCTAAGGACAGAGGGTCTAAGGACAGAGGGTCTGAGGACAGAGGGTCTGAGGACAGAGGGTCTGAGGACAGAGGGTCTAAGGACAGAGGGTCTGAGGACAGAGGGTCTAAGGACAGAGGGTCTGAGGACAGAGGGTCTGAGGACAGAGGGTGTCGTATTGTCATACTGATATTCTGTACAAACTGTGAAGTCCACTGAGACAAATGTAACATTTGTGATATTGGGCTATAAATAAACATTGATTGATTGATGTTGCTAATGCTGTTGTTGTTGTTGTTGTTGTTGTTGTTGTTGTTGTTGTAAATGTCATTTTTTTTGTTTTTATTTCTCTTACATGACTTATATGTAAGAGAACAACATTTGTTTTGTAATTATTTATTTTACTTGTTCGAAATAAATGTATCAATCAATCAATCAATCAATCAATCAATCAATCAATCAATCAATCAATCAATCAATCAATCAATCAATCAATGAAGACATTCATAAATCAATAATATCATATTGTTCTGAAATGGGGCAAACTGCATGAGAAGTAGTTTTAATTGTGGGCATTAGGTATATTGTGATGCCGAAACTATTGTACTTGTACTTGAGTAAGTATATTTACATCGTAATAGTTTAAATTGTGCTTAAGTAAAAGAGCTGAGCACGTCGACATGTTTCTATTACACTCACAATGACTTGAGTGAAGCTGATAATACTCATGACTTTTACGGGTAACTTAGTATTTTATCCTCTTTCACTTTTGCAAATATTGCCTTTAGTGATCGTGAAACGTAGTGTTGTATATTTTCCATTAAAGTTGATTTCTATACTTGAACAACAACTGAAACATAAAACCACTGGTGCTTCTTGTTCTTTCCCTCGTGTTTCCGCAGAGCGTTCTTCTCCCACATCTGGATGCAGGCGTCAGATCTTCACAACATCTCCACGTGAAATCTATCTTTTTCAGCTCTGGGAAATGTTCCCATGAAACGGGCAGACGGTCGAGGACGGGTTTATCTCAGAGGCGAGTTCAGAACGGGTCGGACCTGCATGGATGAAGTGTTGGGAATAAAGGAGTGATTGCCAGCGGATACGTGTATACATCATGACACCACGCCGTGTATACTGTACGTGATGTCCAGGGTTTGTTATACAGTACTCAAATACTGTCGTTGTTAACCCTTAGATGCCCGAGTGGCTGAAGAATCACTCGTTTAATATTTAGTATTATAGTTTGGTTCACACTAAACATATTTTATTTTATATACATTGTTGACCCACTTATGGAAGCTTGGGGT
>NW_027263381.1:47500-66219 GCF_902827115.2 Pseudochaenichthys georgianus
AGACGTACAAGTAGAAGTACTCAGATATTGTACTTGAGTAAAAGTAGAAGTACTCAGATCTTGTACTTGTGTAAAAGTAGAAGTACTCAGATCTTGGACTTGAGTAAAAGTAGAAGTACTCAGATATTGTACTTGAGTACAAGTAGAAGTACTCAGATCTTGGACTTGAGTAAAAGTAGAAGTACTCAGATCTTGTACTTGAGTAAAAGTAGAAGTACTCAGATCTTGTACTTGAGTAACAGTAGAAATACTCAGATCTTGTACTTGAGTAAAAGTAGAAGTACTCAGATCTTGTACTTGAGTAAAAGTAGAAGTACTCAGATCGTGTACTTGAGTAAAATTAGAAGTACTCAGATCTTGTACTTGAGTAAAAGTAGAAGTATTCAGATCGTGTACTTGAGTCAAAGTACTCAGATCTTGTACTTGAGTAAAAGTAGAAGTACTCAGATCTTGTACTTGAGTAAAAGTAGAAGTACTCAGATCTTGTTCTTGAGTAAAAGTAGAAGTACTCAGATCGTGTACTTGAGTAAAAGTATTCAGATCTTGTACTTGAGTAAAAGTAGAAGTACTCAGATCTTGTACTTGAGTAAAAGTAGAAGTACTCAGATCTTGTACTTGAGTAAAAGTAGAAGTACTCAGATTTTGTACTTGAGTAAAAGTAGAAGTACTCAGATCTTGTACTTGAGTAAAAGTAGAAGTACTCAGATCTTGGACTTGAGTAAAAGTAGAAGTACTCAGATCTTGTACTTGAGTAAAAGTAGAAGTACTCAGATCTTGTACTTGAGTAACAGTAGAAATACTCAGATCTTGTACTTGAGTAAAAGTAGAAGTACTCAGATCTTGGACTTGAGTAAAAGTAGAAGTACTCAGATCTTGTACTTGAGTAAAAGTAGAAGTACTCAGATCGTGTACTTGAGTAAAATTAGAAGTACTCAGATCTTGTACTTGAGTAAAAGTAGAAGTATTCAGATCGTGTACTTGAGTCAAAGTACTCAGATCTTGTACTTGAGTAAAAGTAGAAGTACTCAGATCTTGTACTTGAGTAAAAGTAGAAGTACTCAGATCTTGTTCTTGAGTAAAAGTAGAAGTACTCAGATCGTGTACTTGAGTAAAAGTATTCAGATCTTGTACTTGAGTAAAAGTAGAAGTACTCAGATCTTGTTCTTGAGTAAAAGTAGAAGTACTCAGATCTTATACTTGAGTAAAAGTAGAAGTACTCAGATCTTGTTCTTGAGTAAAAGTAGAAGTACTCAGATCTTATACTTGAGTAAGAGTAGAAGTACTCAGATCTTATACTTGAGTAAAAGTAGAAGTACTCAGATCTTATACTTGAGTAAAAGTAGAAGTACTCAGATCTTATACTTGAGTAAAAGTAGAAGTACTCAGATCTTGTTCTTGAGTAAAAGTAGAAGTACTCAGATCTTGTACTTGAGTAAAAGTAGAAGTACTCAGATCTTGTTCTTGAGTAAAAGTAGAAGTACTCAGATCTTGTACTTGAGTAAAAGTAGAAGTACTCAGATCTTGTTCTTGAGTAAAAGTAGAAGTACTCAGATCTTGTACTTGAGTAAAATTAGAAGTACTCAGATCTTGTACTTGAGTAAAAGTAGAAGTACTCAGAACTTGTACTTGAGTAAAATTAATAGTACTCAGATCTTGTGCTTGAGTAAAAGTAGAAGTACTCAGATCTTGTAATTGAGTAAAAGTAGAAGTACTCAGATCTTGTACTTGAGTAAAATTAATAGTACTCAGATCTTGTTCTTGAGTAAAAGTAGAAGTACTCAGATCTTATACTTGAGTAAAAGTAGAAGTACTCAGATCTTGTTCTTGAGTAAAAGTAGAAGTACTCAGATCTTGTTCTTGAGTAAGAGTATAAGTACTCAGATCTTGTTCTTGAGTAAAAGTAGAAGTACTCAGATCTTGTTCTTGAGTAAGAGTATAAGTACTCAGATCTTGGTTTGAAGCAAGTGTTCAAGTACAAAGCATCAAACAGGTACATGAGTACGGTACTTAGTTGTGAAATATTATCATAAAATATGATACTTATTATTATACCATAATTAAATGGAAAGTTAAAATCTCAGTCATAAATAAATACGTGTTTTTGTGCACAAATGTTTCATAAAAGGATCTGAATGATGAGTAAAGCCACGCTGTACATCGCAGCGTTATTTGAGACAATGATGAAACGGTACAGTATCCAAATATCAAAGCTCGTTGAACATTTAAACAATAACCAGAAATGTTTCACATTTAATAGGATTTTAGAAAAAAAAAACATTTTAAAACAGAAGGGACATCTAATGACCAATCCCCATTATAAAAGTTGAATAAAAATGTAAGTATTAGTTATTTGAACAATACGCACACTAGATGTAAGTAACTGTTGATTTCACATCCGCTCACATTCGCCTACAATAAGCACTGACTCCAGATCTGCCATCAGCTGATTCCTAACACAGCATATTTCCATTATCTCTCACTAACTGTAAACCAGTACGTTGACGGACCACTTTGTAACTTTCTGTGACTTTCAGCAGTTGTAAAAGTCAATATGTTGATGGTAAATTGTTGTTATTGTGACATCAGAGATAGCCGCGTGCCACGCTGCCCGGTCTCCGAATCTGCTTTCCGCTCGTGTTCAGAAAGCCTCCACACAGCAGACGTTTGCCAAACATTCACACATGGCACGGATCGTTATAAGACTTATCCATCCTTTCCTGTAAACCTCCCCCTTTCTCTCCCCCCTTTGAAATCTCCCTCTCATTTCTGTTTACAAGACTCAAATTGCTTCCACACGCTTTATTCCTAAAGCCCACAGATCTGCAGCGAGAGCCAGGAGCCTTTTCACTCTGGCGGTAAACACCTCGAGCGTAGCCATCAACGCGGTCACCAGCTTCTCTTCGACCCCTCGCGTTCTCTTACTTCTGTTTTCTTTACCTGCACTGTCTGATCTGTTATTGTGTTGCACTGTTGGAGTGGGAGGAGCCTGCCATCAGATGTGCTTTGACATGACTACACTGTATGGGCACATGCCAATAAAAGCCTTGGATCCTTGAATAGCTTTAATTGTTTACGTAAATAATAATGAATAATTACGTACAAGAACTGAGCATTTCTTCCACTTCTCCCTGACACAAATACATTTGTATTCAACTTGAAATGACTTGAGTAAAGCTAATACAACTCATGGCAAGTTGCATTTAGGAAGATTCTGAATGCATGACTTTCAGAGTAACTTTGATCTTCTTTTTACTATTGACGTACAAGTAGAAGTACTCAGATCTTGTACTTGAGTAAAAGTACTCAGATATTGTGCTTGAGTCAAAGTAGAAGTACTCAGATATTGTACTTGAGTAAAAGTACTCAGATATTGTGCTTGAGTCAAAGTAGAAGTACTCAGATCTTGTACTTGAGTAAAAGTAGAAGTACTCAGATCTTGTACTTGAGTAAAAGTAGAAGTACTCAGATCGTGTACTTGAGTAAAAGTAGAAGTACTCAGATCTTGTACTTGAGTAAAAGTATAAGTACTCAGATCTTGTACTTGAGTAAAAGTAGAAGTACTCAGATCTTGTACTTGAGTAAAAGTAGAAGTACTCAGATTTTGTACTTGAGTAAAAGTAGAAGTACTCAGATCTTGTACTTGAGTAAAAGTAGAAGTACTCAGATTTTGTACTTGAGTAAAAGTAGAAGTACTCAGATCGTGTACTTGAGTAAAAGTAGAAGTACTCAGATCTTGTACTTGAGTAAAAGTAGAAGTACTCAGATCGTGTACTTGAGTAAAAGTAGAAGTCCTCAGATCGTGTACTTGAGTAAAAGTAGAAGTACTCAGATCTTGTACTTGAGTAAAAGTAGAAGTACTCCGATCTTGTACTTGAGTACTAGAAGTACTCCGATCTTGTACTAAAAGTAGAAGTACCACAGTGCCAACTCTGATCTTCTTTTTTCATAAAGTGGTCAAACAGGGTGAATATGAACGTGCACGATGCCAAGAACAAGTCCACAGTTAGTCTTCCCATGGGGCTCGGGGCCTTTGGGGGGGGGGGGGGGGGGGGGGGGGAACACAGTTTATAGTCCTTCACATTCTTTTTACTTTTGCCAAAATGGCTCAAACTGAATCTGTGGCTAACATGCAAAAGCTGGGCAGTGTGCGAGGAGGAGGAGGAGGAGGAGGAGGAGGAGGAGGAGGAGGAGGAGGAGGAGGAGGAGGAGGAGGAGGAGGGGGAGGGTTTCAGATTCAGAGAAAGCAAACACACGTTTTTAAGGTGTAAACGTGCATGGAGCCTGTTGCAGTCGCTCCTATTGGGTTTGAGCTGTTGTCAACCTCTACGCTTTCTTATTCTTCATTCTTTATCCATAAAACATTGAAACGTTGACTTTAATTAAATATACTATGTCAACAGATTATAGATAATTGTATTAGCTTTCAATTTTTCAGTGTGTAGTGATGCAGGGTTGATGGATTGTTCTATGTCGACCTTTAAAGTATAGCATCTCCCTGGTTCGCTCGACAAATATCCAATAGCCGCTTTCACACCAAGTACTTTGCCGTACTTAGTGCCAGCACTTAGTGCCAGCACTTAGTTCCCAGCACTTAGTGCCCCCATGGAACTAAAGAGCCGATCGCGTTCACACCGGAATAAGTCCCTGAGGGAAGATTACGCAAATGAAGCCACTGACGTCACTTCTTCTTCTTCTGCTTTGGGTTTACTGGCAGGCCGCAAACCACTTCACGGCGTATACTGCCACCCGGAGTCCCCGGAGTTGGGGACTTCGAGTCCCAGCAGCTTCTACTGAAGCCTTCCGAGTAAATCGCCAGAACGCCGACACCTCCTCATCTCCACCGCTCCCATGTTTTTTTTTGTGTTGCCATAAGTTAGTCTCTCTGCGTTGGTGCGCGGGGCTAATGCTAATGCTAATAATGCTAATGCCAGAAAATACAATGGCGGCTTCAAAAAACTCTTTTCAGAGTTTTACGGGGCGTGGTTTGCAATTCGCCCAGCCAATCAGAAATTGGTACTTGTTTCTCCCCAGGAAAGTCCCACCCAGGGGCGGACTGGGGGGGAAAAGTGGCCCGGGGATTAATTGACAGACAGGCCCACTTAATGCGCGGCATGTATCGGCCGGCGACAAAAGTATGTAACTTAACAAAAAACCCTGCATTTTAGGTTATTTTGGACCATTATTCATAAAGTAATCATTACCTGAGCCCTTGAGTTGCCTGGAGCAAAAATAGTTACAGCATATATTTAGTGATTTTAATGTTAACAGATCATTGATGCAATAACATTTGGACCCAATTTGCCTGACTTGACACATGGAATAAAACATGGGCGTAGGAGGCATCCTCAATGTGGGTGAGACCATTTAACAGGGAGTGTGGGCAGGTGGTGGACCTCACCTCCATAGGGGGGTCCGGGGGCATGCTCCCCCGGGAAGATTTTGTTTTAAATGTTGAAGTTAAATGCATCAATCTGGTGCACTTTGAGAGCAACATTAGGGACTAAATCTATGGATACATCTCTCAACATCCATATGAAACAGAACTGTAAACAGATTTACTTTTCAACATTTATTTGAACAGCAAGTGGAGGCAAAAGTGACTGCACCCAAAACAATAAACCTGCTAGCTAACTAGCCTAAACTCAGTAATAGAATGTGGGCAACACGTTCTTCTCCACAGCCGCGCGACCTCTGAGTCAGACGTCACTTCCCCCTTTTCTATCCTACGGGTACAGCTACTCCCCCTGAAACCCGTTTCCCTGCCAACCCCCCCCCCCCCCATGCAAGCCCCTCCCTCTGAACCCAGGGCTCGCTACAATACTGTATACTGTATACACAAACTAAACTATACAAAAACGCCTTTACGCTTTAGCTTGTTTATCCATCTGTAAGCAACTGCCAGCTAGGTCTCTCAGTCACTCACTCCTGATCGTTCTCTGCGCAGTGACAGCTGCTACGGGCCTGATGTGTGAAAGTGAAACTACCTTTCGGCCCACCCCTCCAGGGGAAGATAGCGTGGGCCGGTGGGCCGGTGTGGGCCATTAGGATTTAGGTAAGCAGAAAAAAAAAAGGAAAAAAAAGGGAGTGGCCGGAACACTTACAAATGTGGGCCAGTAGGATTTAGGCAAAACAAATATATATATATATTTTTTTGGCCATCGGGCCCACGCACAGCACCGGCCCACCGGGAAAACTCCCTGTATTCCCAATGGCCAGTCCGCCCCTGGTCCCACCTCTCTAGCAGGCACTCAAAATGGGGGTAAAAGTTCTCTGAACTAAGTTCTCTTTTTGGTGTGAACGCAAAATTCCAGGCACTAACGGAACTAAACGGGAAAAGTACGGGTAAAGGTATTTTACCTGTAAAAGCGCCTGTGAAAGCGCCTAATGGGATTTTTCCACTGGATAATGGAAAATGTAAGAATATAAGCCCTGTTGCAAACCTACGTTCATGATACTTACACGGTCTGTTCATAAGGAGTATCTCCACATATGAAACACAGCGTGAATAGCGTCTCCACCGTTGTGCTAAATGCGGCTAATGTTTGGCACGTTGCTGTTTACTCGTCTCATGTAGACACTTGTTAGCATTCATTAGCCGTTAATAACTTCCCCAGTGGGGTATTTTTGACTTCTTAGGGATGTCTCCAGTAAATGTGTCCACAGCTATACATCAATAACCCATGAGCTAAACAACCCTGGTCCAACTCACATTAGTCCTGAACTTCTGTTGACATTTTGCTCGCCAGCTGCCATCACAGACTTCATATTCTTATATCAAAACGTTGGTGATTCATTAGAACTACCATATTTCCGAGGATACAATACAATTATGACACTATAAAAACTAAAACCTTTCATTCAGCAAAGCAGCAAGTGATTTCCAGATGTTTCAACAAAGTATATGAGCTTTAAAGGTTTTATAAATAGTTTTACATCAATAAGAAATGTGCCAGCAAACCCCAGTCAAACTGAAGTGAAGATAGTGGCTTGAAGAGATCATTCCTTTGCTGGAGGTCATATTCTACCAATATCACAAGTACTCACTGACAACGTTTTTTAATACGATGACTCCACAGATCATATTTTTACTTAAGATAATACACAAACTACAACTCACCAAAACAGCTAGTGACTTTCAGACAATTCGAAAAACCAAACATATGCATTTAAAGTTTTGTTTGTGTGTCTCTTAGAAAGGATCCCAGGTCTCCCCTTCTCTATTAAATGTCCTGGAGCTTCTGGGGATGAAAGCTGCTGGGAATCCTCACATCAGCACCTGCTGTCTTTCTCCCCTCTCTGTTCTCCCGCTCCCTGTCGGGCCCTTTTGAAGTCTCCGGGGGTCCTGTGGTTCGCAAAGGGTCAGAGGAGGGCAGCCCTACTGTCCGATGGAGGGCCGCCGCGGGACAAAGCGAGCCACCACCTGTCCTCCTGCTCCGTCAACACCACCGCGCCACTGTACCCACACCTCCTCATCTCACTACACTGTACACACACACACACACACACACACACACACACACACACACACACACACACACACACACACACACACACACACACACACACACACACACACACACACACACACACACACACACACACACACACACACACACACACACACACACACACACACACACACACACACACACACACACACACACACACACACACACACACACACACACACACACACACACACACACACACACACACCTGAGCAAACACACACTCTGGGGAGAGGTGGGAGATCTTAAGTAAAAGTAGAAGTTTCAGAGTGTAGGAATACTCTGTTACAAGTACAAGTCCTGCATTCAAAATATTACTCAAGTAGAAGTACTCAGATCTTGTACTTGAGTAAAAGTAGAAGTACTCAGATCTTGTACTTGAGTAAAAGTAGAAGTACTAAGATCTTGTACTTGAGTAAAAGTAGAAGTACTCAGATCTTGTACTTCAGTAAAAGTAGAAGTACTCAGATCTGGTTCTTGAGTAAAAGTAGAAGTACTCAGATATTGTACTTGAGTGAAAGTAGAAGTACTCAGATCTTGTACTTGAGTAAAAGTAGAAGTACTCAGATCTGGTTCTTGAGTAAAAGTAGAAGTACTCAGGTCTTGTACTTGAGCAAAAGTAGAAGTACTCAGATCTTGTACTTGAGTAAGAGTAGAAGTACCAGAGTGTAGGAATACTCTGTTACAGTAAAAGTATTCAAAATGTTCCTCAAGTGAAAGTAGAAAGTATTCTCATCTAAATATAGTGAAAGACAGTAAAAGTAGTCGTTGTGCAGATTGGTCCATCTCAGAATAATATATATGATATGTTTTATAATGATTGATCATGAAAGTGTTCTCAAAGCTGGTGAAGGTGCAGCTAGTCTGAAGTACTGTGTAGACTGCAGGGTAGCTGGTGAAGGTGCAGCTAGTCTGAAGTACTTTGTAGACTGCAGGGTAGCTGGTGAAGGTGCAGCTAGTCTGAAGTACTGTGTAGACTGCAGGGTAGCTGGTGAAGGTGCAGCTAGTCTGAAGTACTGTGTAGACTGCAGGGTAGCTGGTGGAGGTGCAGCTAGTCTGAAGTACTGTGTAGACTGCAGGGTAGCTGGTGAAGGTGCAGCTAGTCTGAAGTACTTTGTAGACTGCAGGGTAGCTGGTGAAGGTGCAGCTAGTCTGAAGTACTTTGTAGACTGCAGGGTAGCTGGTGAAGGTGCAGCTAGTCTGAAGTACTTTGTAGACTGCAGGGTAGCTGGTGGAGGTGCAGCTAGTCTGAAGTACTTTGTAGACTGCAGGGTAGCTGGTGGAGGTGCAGCTAGTCTGAAGTACTTTGTAGACTGCAGGGTAGCTGGTGAAGGTGCAGCTAGTCTGAAGTACTTTGTAGACTGCAGGGTAGCTGGTGAAGGTGCAGCTAGTCTGAAGTACTTTGTAGACTGCAGGGTAGCTGGTGAAGGTGCAGCTAGTCTGAAGTACTTTGTAGACTGCAGGGTAGCTGGTGGAGGTGCAGCTAGTCTGAAGTACTTTGTAGACTGCAGGGTAGCTGGTGAAGGTGCAGCTAGTCTGAAGTACTTTGCAGACTGCAGGGTAGCTGGTGGATTTACTCCAGGTGGAACTAAAGTCTGATTCAACACTTGGTTAGATTTCACATCATTCATCCAGATCTGTGAAGTAACTAAAGGTATTAAATACATGTAGAGGAGGAAAAGTACACCATGTACCTCTGAACTGTACACAGTAGCATAAAACGGACCTTAAGTGTACTTAAGTGCAGTACTTAGTTACTTTACACCACTCTAAACACATGCGGGAACGTGTGCAGTTTACTGTTGGACCCCTACTGTCCCACAACCGTCACACAGAGGCGTCCTGCTGCTATCAGCCCTCCCTTTCCTCACACTTCACATCACAGAGGACTCAATCTGGCCTGAGCCCAGAACAGGTTGGGGTGAGAGAAAAAGGCTGTGTCCTGGGGAGAGAGTCAATGCAGGTCCGGGGTCACGCAGAGAGGAGAGAGGCGGCCCAAGTCCTTCAAGATGAAACATTAGCCTTTCAAATGACGGAGATCAAACTCTTCTTTTTGCCCTGATGCTCCCATTGAGGAGTTTTTCATTCAACGCCCTGCCCACAGGGGGGCACCCAGGAGCCCCCGCTTCTCGATGGAAATGTTGAGCACACCAAAGTTTTATGATAGAAATGTAAAGTACTGTAGAACAGCAATCTGTCCGATCCAAATGATCCAGAGTCCCCTCACGGCCCGTCCACACTACAGCGTCGACAACTCCAATCTGCCCATTCACTTTGAACGGGGTGACTTCACGTTGCCTCGCTTTTTCGCCGAACTGAATTGTGGGTAGCAGAGCGGTCCGTCTCCGCCGGAGTAGCCAGCACCAGCCAATCAAATCCCGTTTCCCAAAATCTGACAGCTGAAGCCGTAGCCAATAAAACCGCGTCTAAACTGGGAGAGATATCCCGCCGTTCATTTCTATATTTCAAAAAAAGTTGGAGGAGAAACTAACTATCGCCGTAGCAAATCACCCGGTTCTTTACGACCAGACCCTCTTCACCTCCCGGGATACAAACCGGAGGAACCAGCATGGAGGGAGGTGGCAGAGACAGTGGCTGAAACTGGTAGGTTTTCGCCTGTTTGGGGAGTTTATATATATATTGCTCCCATAAAATCCCCGGGGGTTTTTGCTTTGTATGTCGGGGGCGGGAGATTCATGTGATTGGTTGTTGGTCGCGTGGCTTGAATAAAATCCCCAAGCTCCAGACACGCCCAGCTCCAAGCTATTTTTGAAGCTGTAGTGTGGACGCTCCGTAAGACTTCCAAATGGACCAAACATTAATCTAAACCAGCCCACAGAGATACATCAGTTTTTTAGCATTTCCTGGTTCCAACTGCCATTAGCCACATACATGGATTCAGCATCCTCAATAACCCCTGGAACCACTCCAAAATGTTCCTAATCTGCCATGCCATTGTTTAAATATTGTCCACATGCTAATGCTAATTTATGCTAATTGTGCAAATTGCCCAATATTTGCAAGTTAGCATCCAGCAGTGTTCTATGTGCTGGGGACCCGGCCTGTACATTTCTATCTTAAATCTTTGGGGTACTTTGTGTGAATCCTGTTTTTAACTCTGACCCTGTTGCTGCTATACATTGGAACTTATCCAACGAGATAAATAAAGTTGTATTTATTTATTTAACAGGGACAGTGAACATTAATCAGCATTTCTGTAAATGTGTAAATGAATTAGGCAAGAGGCTATTTATCATCTGTACTCCCTGGAAAGATGTTGTAAGTCAACCTATAAGACACATTTCATTTTAAGTAAATACAATCAAATAAAAAACATGCAACATACTGGAATACTTAATTGAAAAACAAAAACAAACAGAACAATAAAACTAAATAAAAAAGAACATGATAAAACACTCAAGTTGTAAGGTGCAGAAGGTCAGAAGTTCCTTATCTTATCTTTTCTTACTCAACATTTCCAGGTTCACTATAAGCTAGCAACTATGATCAGGGAGCGAGGCCAAGGTGGAGCAGGAGGATCCAGATCCGGACACCAGACCTGAGTCCGAGTCCGACACCGCCAGCTCCTCAAACTTCTGGATCACTTTCCTCACCGGCTGGAAGGGGATTTCCCTGCTCCAGCGTCCCCCTCCTGCTCCACACGGCCCCCTGTAGGCCGAGTCCTTCCCCAGGAACACATGAGGAGGAGGGGGGATGCCGCACCGCACCCTCAGCCGGCCCTGATTCAGACCCAGAGCCGGGGTGACTCCCACAGGGGGGAAGAGAGTGGGCAGCGAGGTGAGATGCTCCCGGGTCAGAGCGTTGTGGAAGCTCAGGACGCCCCCTCCCATGTTGAGGAAGACCCCGAGGGTTTTGATCTGAGGGGGGACGGAGCAGAGGGGCTCACGGCTGCCATCGTATACGACACAAAAGGACGAGCCATGCCTCTCGAGCCACCAGCCGACAGAACCATCCGGAGAACTCACACCTGCAGACAGAAGAGATTCATGTTCATTGTGCAACCGTTACAGAGTCCAGATTTTAGGCTAAACACTTGCATGCATTTAATAGTTACTGCAATGTGTAATTGATTTAGTTAAATCAATTACTGTCAACAAGGAACTACAGCACGGTCACATGACTTCACGTCACGACCGCTAAGCTAAAGGTGGCTAATGTCGTGCTATAAAGGAACTACAGCACGGTCACATGACTTCACGTCACGACCGCTAAGCTAAAGGTGGCTAATGTCGTGCTATAAAGGAACTACAGCATGGTCACATGACTTCGTGTCTCCACCGCTAAGCTTAAGGCGGCTAATGTTGGGCTATAAAGGAACTACAGCACGGTCACATGACTTCGCATCTCCACCGCTAAGCTAAAGGAGGCTAATGTTGGGCTATAAAGGAACTACAGCACGGTCACATGACTTCACGTCACCACCGCTAAGCTAAAGGTGGCTAATATCGTGCTATAAAGGAACTACAGCACAGTCACATGACTTCACGTCACCACCGCTAAGCTAAAGGTGGCTAATGTCGTGCTATAAAGGAACTACAGCACGGTCACATGACTTCACGTCACCACCGCTAAGCTAAAGGAGGCTAATGTTGGGCTATAAAGGAACTACAGCACGGTCACATGACTTCACGTCACGACCGCTAAGCTAAAGGTGGCTAATGTCGTGCTATAAAGGAACTACAGCACGGTCACATGACTTCACGTCACGACCGCTAAGCTAAAGGTGGCTAATGTCGTGCTATAAAGGAACTACAGCATGGTCACATGACTTCGTGTCTCCACCGCTAAGCTAAAGGCGGCTAATGTTGGGCTATAAAGGAACTACAGCACGGTCACATGACTTCGCATCTCCACCGCTAAGCTAAAGGAGGCTAATGTTGGGCTATAAAGGAACTACAGCACGGTCACATGACTTCACGTCACCACCGCTAAGCTAAAGGTGGCTAATGTCGTGCTATAAAGGAACTACAGCACAGTCACATGACTTCACGTCACCACCGCTAAGCTAAAGGTGGCTAATGTCGTGCTATAAAGGAACTACAGCACGGTCACATGACTTCACGTCACCACCGCTAAGCTAAAGGAGGCTAATGTTGGGCTATAAAGGAACTACAGCACGGCCACATGATTTCACGTCACCACCGCTAAGCTAAAGGAGGCTAATGTCGGGCTATAAAGGAACTACAGCACGGTCACATGACTTCATGTCACCACCACTAAGCTAAAGGAGGCTAATGTCGGGCTATAAAGGAACTACAGCACGGTCACATGACTTCATGTCACCACCACTAAGCTTAAGGCGGCTAATGTTGGGCTATAAAGGAACTACAGCACGGTCACATGACTTCGCAACTCCACTGCTAAGCTAAAGGCGGCTAATGTTGGGCTATAAAGGAACTAAAGCACGGTCACATGACTTCACGTCACCACCGCTAAGCTAAAGGAGGCTAATGTTGGGCTATAAAGGAACTACAGCACGGTCACATGACTTCACGTCACCACCGCTAAGCTAAAGGAGGCTAATGTTGGGCTATAAAGGAACTACAGCACGGTCACATGACTTCAAGTCACCACCGCTAAGCTAAAGGTGGCTAATGTTGGGCTATAAAGGAACTACAGCACGGTCACACGACTTCAAGTCACCACCGCTAAGCTAAAGGTTGCTAATGTTGGGCTATAAAGGAACTACAGCACGGTCACACGACTTCACGTCACCACCGCTAAGCTAAAGGAGGCTAATGTTGGGCTATAAAGGAACTACAGCACGGTCACACGACTTCAAGTCACCACCGCTAAGCTAAAGGTTGCTAATGTTGGGCTATAAAGGAACTACAGCACGGTCACACGACTTCAAGTCACCACCGCTAAGCTAAAGGTTGCTAATGTTGGGCTATAAAGGAACTACAGCACGGTCACACGACTTCAAGTCACCACCGCTAAGCTAAAGGTGGCTAATGTTGGGCTATAAAGGAACTACAGCACGGTCACATGACTTCACGTCACCACCGCTAAGCTAAAGGAGGCTAATGTTGGGCTATAAAGAAACTACAGCACGGTCACATGACTTCACGTCACCACCGCTAAGCTAAAGGAGGCGAATGTTGGGCTATAAAGGAACTACAGCACGGTCACATGACTTCACGTCACCACCGCTAAGCTAAAGGAGGCTAATGTTGGGCTATAAAGGAACTACAGCACGGTCACATGACTTCACGTCACCACCGCTAAGCTAAAGGAGGCTAATGTTGGGCTATAAAGGAACTACAGCACGGTCACATGACTTCACGTCACCACCGCTAAGCTAAAGGAGGCTAATGTTGGGCTATAAAGGAACTACAGCACGGTCACATGACTTCACGTCACCACCGCTAAGCTAAAGGAGGCTATTGTTGGGCTATAAAGGAACTACAGCACGGTCACATGACTTCACGTCACCACCGCTAAGCTAAAGGAGGCTAATGTTGGGCTATAAAGGAACTACAGCACGGTCACATGACTTCACGTCACCACCGCTAAGCTAAAGGAGGCTAATGTTGGGCTATAAAGGAACTACAGCACGGTCACATGACTTCACGTCACCACCGCTAAGCTAAAGGCGGCTAATGTTGGGCTATAAAGGAACTACAGCACGGTCACATGACTTCACGTCACCACCGCTAAGCTAAAGGAGGCTAATGTTGGGCTATAAAGGAACTACAGCACGGTCACATGACTTCACGCCACCGCCGCTAAGCTAAAGGAGGCTAATTTCGGTCTATAAAGGAACTACAGCACGGTCACATGACTTCACGTCATCACCGCTAAGCTAAAGGAGGCTAATGTCGGGCTGTGTTACTCTAAGTAAAAATCAAGCGTAGTTACAGACACATATTATGTTATAGAACCAAGTGTTGAAATATCTTCAGCTTCTGTTAATCACTGACTCATTTTAAGCTTCTAACCAAAACACATTAAAAAAAAAACATTGACTTCCAGACGACAGAATATGCAGGAAGTGCTAAAAACTCGTTTCAGGATTTAAGACTCATTCCTGCAGTACTCTGTGGGTATAAAGCTAAACACTCGCTGCAAACATGGTTAAATTGTTCCACTAGTTTAACAAAAGACTAAGAATGGAAACACAAATGTTTTCTGACCACCGAAGATCGATGGTCTTTAAAAGGTCTCAGAACTTTAGAGCTTAGTCTGATGACGTGTGTGTGTACGTGTATGTGTGTGTGTGTGTGTGTGTGTGTGTGTGTGTGTGTGTGTGTGTGTGTGTGTGTGTGTGTGTGTGCTAAACAAGAGTCTTGCTGACTAACAGTGGAGTTTCTGGAAGCAATAATCTCCCTGGCAGTGAACCAATCTAAACACAGAGAGCAGAGTATTCACCGATCCTGTAGACGGAGCTGTTACACACGTCCACCTCCCAGTAATACTGTCCCCCAGTGATGATGACATCAGAGCAGACCTGAGGGAGGGGCAGTGCCACCCAGGGGTCAGGGGTCACGGATCTGCTGACCCCTGAGTCTGGAGAGGGGTCGCTGTGAGTGACGGTGAGGGAGGAGGCGGAGGAGAGACGGAGCGACGGAGGTACGGCTGACGAGTCCAGAGCAAAACACAGTCCTGAAAACACGATACAAGTTATGAGCGATAGGAGAGGGTAACAAATACTGCCACCGAGAAAATTAAATAACCCCAACGCTGACCCTAACCCTAAGAGCTGATACAGAGGCGAGGCCCGCGACTTCATTTTCTGCGGCCCCACAAGAGCTTGCAAATAATATAATATGTTTGTTATACGGTTACATGCCGATTTACAGAAGCACGTTGCCCATAAACTACATGTCCCACAATGCATCTCACATTTGACTTTTTCTCAGAATTAACCTTTTTTCAAAATGTCACTTTCTTTTAATTGTGCTTTTCTTTTAAAATCATTTTGTGACATGCACACTGAAGAGACTTGCCATTATTTGCCCTGGACTTCTGCTTTCAGACGTAGTTAATTATGAAGTTATTACCCTATCCGATAATAATCCAATGCAGAGGCAATAATGTAATATAATACATTATTTTAAATATATTAAATATTTATTTTTATATAGTCTTAAAGTTACACCCGGCCCTTCGAGTGCAACCATAATGCGAATGTGGCCCGTGATGAAGTTGAGTTTGACACCCCCGCCCTAGACTTTAACAAAAAACTAATTGAGTTAGGAGTACGCACACATCGTTTGCACACACCTGTATAAGCAAATAACAAATACAAAATTAAAGAAAGACATTTGTTATTGACTTTGGGACATGAAATGATGTGAGGAGTGTTGCTAGTTTAGCAAGATATAAGGTATGTCCAGTGAAACGGCAACAACATGAAGACAAATCGTATAAATAACACATACAAAATCTAAAAAATCAATAAATAAGCAGTTGAATAACGCTATTTAAACAACTACGCGTAAACCTGTTATTATAAATGTATTTATTTCAGTGGTTCCTGACCGAACACAGAGCGCTCCATCTCCTCCTCCGTCAGCTCCACGTCTCCCCCCTCTGGAGCTGCTGGGGAACAACATGTTGACAGTGAGGTAACAGTTACTCCAATACATGTATTTAATACCTTTAGTTACTTCACAGATGTGGATGAATAATGTGAAATATAACCAAGTGTTGAATCAGACTTTAGTTCCACCTGGAGTAAATCCACCAGCTACCCTGCAGTCTACAAAGTACTTCAGACTAGCTGCACCTCCACCAGCTACCCTGCAGTCTACAAAGTACTTCAGACTAGCTGCACCTTCACCAGCTACCCTGCAGTCTACAAAGTACTTCAGACTAGCTGCACCTTCACCAGCTACCCTGCAGTCTACAAAGTACTTCAGACTAGCTGCACCTCCACCAGCGACCCTGCAGTCTACAAAGTACTTCAGACTAGCTGCACCTCACCAGCTACCCTGCAGTCTACAAAGTACTTCAGACTAGCTGCACCTCACCAGCTACCCTGCAGTCTACAAAGTACTTCAGACTAGCTGCACCTTCACCAGCTACCCTGCAGTCTACAAAGTACTTCAGACTAGCTGCACCTTCACCAGCTACCCTGCAGTCTACAAAGTACTTCAGACTAGCTGCACCTCACCAGCTACCCTGCAGTCTACAAAGTACTTCAGACTAGCTGCACCTTCACCAGCTACCCTGCAGTCTACAAAGTACTTCAGACTAGCTGCACCTTCACCAGCTACCCTGCAGTCTACAAAGTACTTCAGACTAGCTGCACCTTCACCAGCTACCCTGCAGTCTACAAAGTACTTCAGACTAGCTGCACCTTCACCAGCTTTGAGAACACTTTCATGATCAATCATTATAAAACATATATATATTATTCTGAAATGGACCAATCTGCACAACGACTACTTTCACTGTCTTTCACTATATTTAGATGAGAATACTTTCTACTTTCACTTGAGGAACATTTTGAATGCTTTTACTGTAACAGAGTATTCCTACACTCTGGTACTTCTACTTTTACTCAAGTACAAGATCTGAGTACTTCTACTTTTACTCAAGTACAAGATCTGAGTACTTCTACTTTTACTCAAGTACAAGATCTGAGTACTTCCTTTTACTCAAGTACAAGATCTGAGTACTTCTACTTTTACTCAAGTACAAGATCTGAGTACTTCTACTTTTACTCAAGTACAAGATCTGAGTACTTCTACTTTTACTCAAGTACAAGATCTGAGTACTTCTACTTTTACTCAAGTACAAGATCTGAGTACTTCTACTTTTACTCAAGTACAAGATCTGAGTACTTCTACTTTTACTCAAGTACAAGATCTGAGTACTTCTACTTTTACTCAAGTACAAGATCTGAGTACTTCTACTTTACTCAAGTACAAGATCTGAGTACTTCTACTTTTACTCAAGTACAAGATCTGAGTACTTCTACTTTTACTCAAGTACAAGATCTGAGTACTTCTACTTTTACAAGTACAAGATCTGAGTACTTCTACTTTTACTCAAGTACAAGATCTGAGTACTTCTACTTTACTCAAGTACAAGATCTGAGTACTTCTACTTTTACTCAAGTACAAGATCTGAGTACTTCTACTTTACTCAAGTACAAGATCTGAGTACTTCTACTTTTACTCAAGTACAAGATCTGAGTACTTCTACTTTTACTCAAGTACAAGATCTGAGTACTTCTACTTTTACTCAAGTACAAGATCTGAGTACTTCTATTACAAGTACAAGATCTGAGTACTTCTACTTTTACTCAAGTACAAGATCTGAGTACTTCTACTTTTACTCAAGTACAGATCTGAGTACTTCTACTTTTACTCAAGTACAAGATCTGAGTACTTCTACTTTTACTCAAGTACAAATCTGAGTACTTCTACTTTTACTAAGTACAAGATCTGAGTACTTCTACTTTTACTCAAGTACAAGATCGTACTTCTACTTTTACTCAAGTACAAGATCTGAGTACTTCTACTTTTACTCAAGACAAGATCTGAGTACTTCTACTTTTACTCAAGTACAAGATCTGAGTACTTCTACTTTTACTCAAGTACAAGATCTGAGTACTTCTACTTTTACTCAAGTACAATATCTGAGTACTTCTACTTTTACTCAAGTACAAGATCTGAGTACTTCTACTTTACTCAAGTACAAGATCTGAGTACTTCTACTTTTACTCAAGTACAAGATCTGAGTACTTCTACTTTACTCAAGAACAAGATCTGAGTATTCTACTTTTACTCAAGTACAAGATCAGAGTACTTCTACTTTTACTCAAGTACAAGATCTGAGTACTTCTACTTTTACTCAAGTACAATATCTGAGTACTTACTTTTACTCAAGTACAAGATCTGAGTACTTCTACTTTTACTCAAGTACAATATCTGAGTACTTCTACTTTTACTCAAGTACAAGATCTGAGTACTTCTACTTTTACTCAAGAACAATATCTGAGTACTTCTACTTTTACTCAAGTACAAGATCTGAGTACTTCTACTTTTACTCAAGTACAAGATCTGAGTACTTCTACTTTTACTCAAGTACAAGATCTGAGTACTTCTACTTTTACTCAAGTACAAGATCTGAGTACTTCTACTTTTACTCAAGTACAAGATCTGAGTACTTCTACTTTTACTCAAGTAGAAGATCTGAGTACTTCTACTTTTACTCAAGTAACGATCTGAGTACTTC
>NW_027263382.1:0-66082 GCF_902827115.2 Pseudochaenichthys georgianus
TTACCAAAAACCTTTATAAACTTAAAATAGCTCCTTTCCTCCTCCCTGCTTTTTCTTTTTTTTCTTACCAAGCGAACCACAAATTGTGTCCAGATTTTCACACGTAGTAACTCCGTGTTACAAACACACCGTATCAGACCCTCTCTGCTGACTCGCTAAGACGAGGCAATTAAACATTTCAGTTTCTCCCCCCTCAGGTCATTTTAGATTTCACTCATTTTCTCATTACGGTGTCTCTACTTTAAAGAGTCCTCTCCTGCTGATGTTCAGGTGTATATCAGTATGTAGTGTCTCTACTTTAAAGAGTCCTCTCCTGCTGATGTTCAGGTGTATATCAGTGTGTAGTGTCTCTACTTTAAAGAGTCCTCTCCTGCTGATGTTCAGGTGTATATCAGTATGTAGTGTCTCTACTTTAAAGAGGTCCTCTCCTGCTGATGTGCAGGTGTATATCAGTGTGTAGTGTCTCTACTTTAAAGAGTCCTCTCCTGCTGATGTTCAGGTGTATATCAGTATGTAGTGTCTCTACTTTAAAGAGTCCTCTCCTGCTGATGTTCAGGTGTATATCAGTGTGTAGTGTCTCTACTTTAAAGAGTCCTCTCCTGCTGATGTTCAGGTGTATATCAGTGTGTAGTGTCTCTACTTTAAAGAGTCCTCTCCTGCTGATGTTCAGGTGCACATCAGTAGTGTCTCTACTTTAAAGAGTCCTCTCCTGCTGATGTTCAGGTGTATATCAGTATGTAGTGTCTCTACTTTAAGAGTTCTCTCCTGCTGATGTTCAGGTGTATATCAGTATGTAGTGTCTCTACTTTAAAGAGTCCTCTCCTGCTGATGTTCAG
Organism: Pseudochaenichthys georgianus; assembly: GCF_902827115.2. Classification (NCBI taxonomy): domain Eukaryota; kingdom Metazoa; phylum Chordata; class Actinopteri; order Perciformes; family Channichthyidae; genus Pseudochaenichthys; species Pseudochaenichthys georgianus. Next base: position 837 of record NW_027263382.1, read on the forward strand.
GTGTATATCAGTGTGTAGTGTCTCTACTTTAAAGAGTCCTCTCCTGCTGATGTTCAGGTGTATATCAGTATGTAGTGTCTCTACTTTAAAGAGTCCTCTCCTGCTGATGTTCAGGTGTATATCAGTGTGTAGTGTCTCTACTTTAAAGAGTCCTCTCCTGCTGATGTTCAGGTGTATATCAGTATGTAGTGTCTCTACTTTAAAGAGTCCTCTCCTGCTGATGTTCAGGTGTATATCAGTATGTAGTGTCTCTACTTTAAAGAGTCCTCTCCTGCTGATGTTCAGGTGTATATCAGTATGTAGTGTCTCTACTTTAAAGAGTCCTCTCCTGCTGATGTTCAGGTGTATATCAGTATGTAGTGTCTCTACTTTAAAGAGTCCTCTCCTGCTGATGTTCAGGTGTATATCAGTGTGTAGTGTCTCTACTTTAAAGAGTCCTCTCTTGCTCCGGCCTCTTTTAAGACGTGTTCCAGTCATGTTCTAGCTTTAATTAAAATCTGCACAGCGATAAAACTCCTTTCCTGCTTTAGTTCACTTTTCCCTATACACTATTTTGTATTTTTTGGACGATAAATCACGATCTGAGTAACAATTATGGCATCGCTCACTTTCTTCCCAGCGTGCTGACAGACTTACAGCTTCGGCGGGAAGTAGAAAAACACGCAGTAACAGAAAAGTAGTCAAATAAAAGTAACGTGAGACGAAGACAACAAAGAAATCAGACGGGAAAGTTTGTTGTGTTTCAGGCTGGCACTGCCCCACAACACACTGGAGCTTCTTGCTTGTGCTGGTGGTGCCCAGCGGTTGTTGCCATGCAACTCAATGTGGCACACACACACACACACACACACACACACACACACAGCAACAATGGTCTGCTTTATGAGGTGCCCGCTGGTGCCATGGTAACCTCCTCGTTCTGGGCAGGACGGGCAGAGCGGCCTGCCAGAAAAATGCCACGGTTCCTTTTTCTCTCCCGTTCTCAGACCACGTTGCCCAGAAACCTTTGGGGAGTTAAAGTGAAACCAGCGAGCAGACAAATTACGACGCGAGTGTGTGGGGGAGAGCGGGGGAGAGGGTGGGGGTCAACTGTTGGGGTTTTTAGGGTTTCCTTTCTATCCATTGAACCTTAATGAGAAGACATGATGCCGGATTATCAAACATGCGCAGTGCCTCGAGGAGAGGGAGATGTGTTCGAGTAAAATACCTGTATAGGCAAGGCAAGTGTAGCGCCTTTCAACACGAGGCAATTCAAAGTACTTTACAAAAGACATTAAGAAACATATTATAAAATGGCATTTAAAAACACTCATTTAAAAGCAAAGATAATAAAACATGAATAAAAGTTACAGTGCAGTGTGAGATGTGAATATATCAATTTAGATGTTACTCAAGTAGTGATTGAAGTATGATTTACAAACAGTTAAAGTCTTGAGGAATTGAAGTACATTGAGGCACTTGGTTCACCATCTTCGTAACAACTTGTGCGGTATCCAAAACCAACCAGCATTTTCACTAAAGGCGGGGCGAGGCGAGGCGAGGCAAGGCGAGGCAAGGCGAGGCCAGGCGAGGCGAGGCAAGGCGAGGCAAGGCGAGGCAAGGCCAGGCGAGGCAAGGCCAGACGAGGCGAGGCGAGGCAAGGCGAGGCCAGGCGAGGCAAGGTGAGGCAAGGCGAGGCCAGGCGAGGCGAGGCAAGGCGAGGCAAGGCGAGGCAAGGCCAGGCGAGGCAAGGCCAGACGAGGCAAGGCGAGGCAAGGCGAGGCCAGGCGAGGCCAGACGAGGCCAGGCGAGGCCAGGCGAGGCAAGGCCAGACGAGGCAAGGCGAGGCCAGGCGAGGCGAGGCAAGGCGAGGCCAGGCGAGGCCAGGCGAGGCAAGGCGAGGCCAGGCGAGGCAAGGCGAGGCCAGGCAAGGCGAGGCCAGGCGAGGCGAGGCCAGGCAAGGCCAGGCGAGGCAAGGCCAGGCCAGGCGAGGCAAGGCCAGACGAGGCAAGGCCAGGCGAGGCAAGGCGAGGCCAGGCGAGGCGAGGCCAGACGAGGCGAGGCCAGGCGAGGCCAGGCGAGGCAAGGCGAGGCCAGGCGAGGCAAGGCCAGACGAGGCCAGGCGAGGCAAGGCGAGGCCAGGCGAGGCGAGGCCAGACGAGGCCAGGCGAGGCAAGGCGAGGCAAGGCGAGGCCAGACGAGGCAAGGCGAGGCCAGGCGAGGCAAGGCGAGGCAAGGCGAGGCAAGGCGAGGCAAGGCAAGACGAGGCGAGGCAAGGCGAGGCCAGGCGAGGTGAGGCGAGGCGAGGCAAGGCGAGGCCAGACGAGGCGAGACGAGGCAAGGCGAGGCGAGGCAAGGCGAGGCGAGGCGAGGCGAGGCAAGGCGAGGCAAGGCGAGGCCAGACGAGGCAAGGCGAGGCAAGGCGAGGCCAGGCGAGGCAAGGCGAGGCAAGACGAGGCCAGGCGAGGCGAGGCAAGGCGAGGCAAGGCGAGGCAAGGCGAGGCCAGGCAAGGCGAGGCAAGGCGAGGCCAGGCAAGGCGAGGCAAGGCGAGGCGAGGCGAGGCAAGTTTATTTATATAGCACTTTTCAACACAAGGCAGTTCAAAGTGCTTTACAAAAAATGAAAGACATTAAGAAAATGGCATTTAAAATCAGTCATTAAAAAGAAAAGATAATAAAATAAACATTAAAAGAAAAAATACATGGATAAAAGTTAGAGTACAGTCTAAGATATGAATAGTTAATTAAAAGCAGCGACAAAAAGAAAAGTCTTCTTGCTGGATTTGAAAGTAGTCAGAGTTGCAGCGGACCTGCAGGTTTCTGGGAGTTTGTTCCAGATGTTTGGAGCATAATAACTGAACGCTGCTTCTCCATGTTTAGTTCTGACTCTGGGGACAGGAAGCTGACCAGTCCCTGAAGACCTGAGAGATCTGACTCTGGGGACAGAAAGCTGACCAGTCCCTGAAGACCTGAGAGATCTGGATGGTTCATCATTTAGCAGGAGGTCAGAAATGTATTTTGGGCCTAAACCATTCAGTGCTTTATAAACCAGCAGCAGTATTTAGAAATCTATTCTTTGACACACAGGAAGCCAGTGTAAAGACTTCAGAGCAGGAGTGATGTGATCCACTTTCTTAGTGTCAGTGAGGACTCGAGCAGCGGCGTTCTGAATCAGCTGCAGCTTTCTAATAGATGTGTTAGTGAGACCTGTGAAGACACCTTTGCAGTAGTCCAGTCTACTGAAGATAAAAGCATGGACACGTGTCTCCAGATCCTGCTGTGACATTAGTCTTTTAATCCTAGATATATTCTTTAGGTGATAGTAGACTGATTTAGGAACTGTTTTAATGTGACTGTTGAAACTCAGGTCAGAGTCCATGACTACACCTAGATCTCTGGCTTTATCTGTTGGTTTGAACATTGCAGGCTGAAGCTCAGCGCTAACTTTTATACGTTCTGCCTTGGCTCCAAAAACCATTACCTCAGTTTTATCTTTGTTTAATTGGAGAAAGTTCTGACACATCCAGTCATTGATTTGTTCAATGCACTTACTCAGTGTTTGAATTGGAGCATAGTCTCCTGGTGAAATTGTTACGTAAATCTGCATAGCTATGGTAACTTATTTTGTTGTTCTTCATTATCTGAGCCAGTGGTAGCATGTAGATGTTAAAGAGAAGAGGCCCCAAGATGGAGCCTTGAGGAACCCCACACGTCATATTTGTCAACTCAGATGTGTATTTACCTAAAGAAACAAAGTTGTTTCTGTCCTTTAAGTAGGATTCAAACCAATTTAGAACTGTTTCCGAAAGTCCCACCCAGTTTTCCAGTCGGTCGAGTAATATGTATACTAACGCATAACATTTAAAACACAGATGTATACTAAAACATAACATTTAAAACACAGACTCAGAGTATCTTGAACTCCTCTGTTCTGTAAACTTAAATATCTGTTGTTGTCAATGAAGTCTTTGAAAACACATACATGGATAACACGGCTGTTTCAGCGAGACCCTGTTCATGCAGAAGTGGAAAAGATGATTTGGTATTTTACGTTTCATACTGTAACTATATTTAGCTGATTGTACTTTTACTCAAGCAACATTCGCTGGACTTGTAACAGAGTACTTTTACAATGTGGTATTAGCACTTAAAGGTGGGGTAGGTAAGTTTCAGAAACCGGCTCGAGTGCACTCAAATTTGAAAGTACACAGCCGAAAAGAATCCGCCCCTTCCTTCAGACTTCCTTCCAGAGCACCTCCTCCAACACACACGAACGCGCACACGACGTCAGCAGACGGGTGGAAGTGGCCGCCTGTTGCTGGCGAGTCATTGAAGTACTGCTGCAATGCACGCCCAATGACGGCACGCCCAATGACGGCACGCCCAATGAGGGCACGCCCAATGACGGCACGCCCAATGAGGGCACGCCCAATGAGGGCACGAGATACATTTGTGCGTGCACGAGATGGAAGGCTGACAGACAGGGCGTACAGTACCACGGCTTCCACAGGTGACATTTTGTTATGGATTTTGTGTCAAAGCACTTCAGATATTCATCGCTATCGACGTTCAGAGCATTCCATGGAATATAACAACAAGTGTATCTCGAGCCGGTTTCTGAAACGTACCTACGCCACCTTTAAGTGAAGCATCTGAATACTTTCTCCCACACTGCATGCAAGTGAAACAAAGTTTTTCTAAAGTAAAGAATGGAGGAATGGAATTACAAATGATCCTTTTTTCAATAGAATACGATATGTTCAAGAACAGAATATGAAATGTAATGGAGACACAATTCAACACGGCATGCACCAGATCTGCTCGTTGCATAGATGTCTGAGTGTGTGGCAAACTGCTCCGAGTGGGGCACTTCATTAGAAATGATCAGTGTCTGTTCACTGTGACCTGTGGTGGGAGGAGAGGTGGGGGGAGAGGGGGGAGGAGAAGGGGGGAGGGGTATCTGGTGCAGTTACATAACGGCAGCCTCTCTGCAGAGGCAGCCGAGGACAAAAGAGTTTCAGGAATATTCCAGGTGGAGCCGCTCGGATGGGAAATCAAGAGGACTGGTTGAGACCCTCGGAGTTTGAGAGGGGGTCGCTCTCCATCTCCATATGCACCGGGGGTCGTGCGGGCTCTGAGCCCAGTTCCTGCTCTTAGTCCTGAGAGGTGCGGACAGGGGGGGGGGGGGGCACAAAGAGCCTCGTCTAGTGCTTTAAAATCCCTTAAACTGGGGATCAGTGCCAAACGTGGAGGCTTTAAGAGTGACCGGGACGAGAGACACAATGGACCTGTGGACAACTTCAACCTGCATTCATATCAGAATACCTGTATTCGTCCCACAGAGGGGACATTTACATTTACTACAAGGCAAGGGGACATTTACATTTACTACAGCAGATGAGAGCCATCGACAGCTTACTGTTAACTAAGAAGCATAACTAATATTAAGTGTCCCCTCTTCTTCATGTCTCTTCTACATCAACATGTGTCCTCTCTTCTTCATGTCTCTTCTACATCAACATGTGTCCCCTCTTCTTCATGTCTCTTCTACATCAACATGTGTCCCCCTCTTCTTCATGTCTCTTCTACATCAACATGTGTCCCTCTCTTCTTCATGTCTCTTCTACATCAACATGTGTCCCCTCTTCTTCATGTCTCTTCTACATCAACATGTGTCCCCTCTTCTTCATGTCTCTTCTACATCAACATGTGTCCCCTCTTCTTCATGTCTCTTCTACATCAACATGTGTCCTCTCTTCTTCATGTCTCTTCTACATCAACATGTGTCCCCTCTTCTTCATGTCTCTTCTACATCAACACGTGTCCCCTCTTCTTCATGTCTCTTCTACATCAACACGTGTCCCCTCTTCTTCATGTCTCTTCTACATCAACACGTGTCCCCTCTTCTTCATGTCTCTTCTACATCAACACGTGTCCCCTCTTCTTCATGTCTCTTCTACATCAACACGTGTTCCCCTCTTCTTCATGTCTCTTCTACATCAACATGTGTCCTCTCTTCTTCATGTCTCCTCTACATCAACATGGTCCCCTCTTCCTCATGTCTCTTCTACATCAACATGTGTCCCCTCTTCTTCATGTCTCTTTCTACATCAACATGTGTCCTCTCTTCTTCATGTCTCTTCTACATCAACACGTGTCCTCTCTTCTTCATGTCTCTTCTACATCAACATGTGTCCTCTCTTCCTCATGTCTCTTCTACATCAACATGTGTCCTCTCTTCTTCATGTCTCTTCTACATCAACATGTGTCCCCTCTTCTCCATGTCTCTTCTACATCAACATGTGTCCCCTCTTCTTCTTCTTCTTCTTCTACATCAACATGTGTCCCCTCTTCTTCATGTCTCTTCTACATCAACATGTGTCCCCTCTTCTCCATGTCTCTTCTACATCAACATGTGTCACCTCTTCTTCATGTCTCTTCTACATCAACATGTGTCCTCTCTTCTTCATGTCTCTTCTACATCAACATGTGTCCCCTCTTCCTCATGTCTCTTCTACATCAACATGTGTCCTCTCTTCTTCATGTCTCTTCTACATCAACATGTGTCCCTCTTCTCCATGTCTCTTCTACATCAACATGTGTCCTCTCTTCTCCATGTCTCTTCTACATCAACATGTGTCCCCTCTTCTTCATGTCTTCTTCTACATCAACATGTGTCCCCTCTTCTCCATGTCTCTTCTACATCAACATGTGTCCTCTCTTCTCCATGTCTCTTCTACATCAACATGTGTCCCCTCTTCTTCATGTCCTTCTACATCAACATGTGTCCTCTCTTTCTTCATGTCTCCCTACATCAACATGTGTCCCCTCTTCTTCATGTCTCTTCTACATCAACATGTGTCCCCTCTTCCTCATTGTCTCTTCTACAATCAACATGTGTCCCCTCTTCTTCATGTCTCTTCTACATCAACATGTGTCCCCTCTTCTCCATGTCTCTTCTACATCAACATGTTCCTCTCTTCTCCATGTCTTCTTCTACATCAACATGGTTCCCCTCTTCTTCATGTCTCTTCTACATCAACATGTGTCCCTCTCTTCTTCATGTCTCTTCTACATCACATGTGTCCCCCTCTTCTTCATGTCTCTTCTACATCAACATGTGTCCTCTTCTTCTCCATGTCTCGTCTACATCAACATGTGTCCCCTCTGTGAAAGAGACAGGAACAAAGATTCTCTCTCTTTTTGATCCATTTCTATAAAAACCTGTCTGAAAATGAGCCGATCAGATTTTGGCCACTTTATGATGTCAATAACGATGTGTTGTCTTGGTAACCATTAGCCAATCAGCAACCAAGGTAACCCCACTTTAATGATAGTTGAGGCGTAAATGCTAAGCTAAAGGCGGCTAATGTTGGGCGTGATTACGGTTAGTCGTCTCATTCAGGACACTTGCTGACAACCACTTTCCTATGACACAAAAAGTGAAGTGGGGTATTTACGGTGTTTCGTTTATGTCGTAGAACAAAGCGTTAAACCATAAGCTTTTGTAAAACCGCCAAACACACGTTCCAAAAACCAATGATTTGCAGGGGGACACTGGTGATGTAGAAGAGACATGAAGAGTAGAAAGATTTGCTCTGCTTTTACCAAAGGTCTCTTGTAGATTAACTCCTGATTTTTTATGATTTACTACATGTAGGATACGAGATGATTACATCCCCTATTTGTTGTCGTCCTTGCCGCCATTTGACTGCAAGGAAGCTTGGGAGGACACAGTTATATCATGTATTTAGCATTCGTAACTTTGTATGATCTGAGTACTTCTACTTTGACTCAAGTACTAGACCTGAGTACTTCTACTTTGACTCAAGTACTAGACCTGAGTACTTCTACTTTTACTCAAGTACAAGACCTGAGTACTTCTACTTTTACTCAAGTACAAGATCTGAGTACTTCTACTTTTACTCAAGTACTAGACCTGAGTACTTCTACTTTTACTCAAGTACAAGACCTGAGTACTTCTACTTTTACTCAAGTACAAGACCTGAGTACTTCTACTTTTATTTAAGTACAAGATCTGAGTACTTCTACTTTTACTGAAGTACTAGATCTGAGTACTTCTACTTTTACTCAAGTACAAGATCTGAGTACTTCTACTTTTACTCAAGTACTAGATCTGAGTACTTCTACTTTTATTTAAGTACAAGATCTGAGTACTTCTACTCAAGTACTAGATCTGAGTACTTCTACTTTACTCAAGTACTAAGATCTGAGTACTTCTTACTTTTATTAAGTAAAATAGCTGAGTACTTCTACTTTTACTCAAGTACTAGATCTGAGTACTTCTACTTTTACTCAAGTACTAGATCTGAGTACTTCTACTTTTATTTAAGTACAAGATCTGAGTACTTATACTTTTACTCAAGTACTAATCTGAGTACTTTCTACTTGTACTCAGTACCAGATCTGAGTACTTCTACTTTTACTCAAGTACTAGATCTGAGTACTTCTAATTTTACTCAAGTACAAGATCTGAGTACTTCTACTTTTACTTCAAGTACGAGATCTGAGTACTTCTACTTTGACTCAAGTACAAGACCGGAGTACTTCTACTTTGACTCAAGTACAAGACCTGAGTACTTATACTTTGACTCAAGTACAAGACCTGAGTACTTCTACTTTGACTCAAGTACAATATCTGAGTACTTCTACTTTTACTCAAGTACAAGATCTGAGTACTTCTACTTTTACTCAAGTACAAGACCTGAGTACTTCTACTTTGACTCAAGTACAATATCTGAGTACTTCTACTTTTACTCAAGTACAAGATCTGAGTACTTCTACTTTACTCAAGTACTAGATCTGAGTACTTTCTACTTTGACTCAAGTACAAGATCTGAGTACTTCTACTTTGACTCAAGTACAAGATCTGAGTACTTCTACTTTTACTCAAGTACAAGACTGAGTACTTCTACTTTGACTCAGTACAAGACCTGAGTACTTCTACTTTTACTTCAAGTACAAGATCCTGAGTACGTCTACTTTTACTCAAGTACTAAGATCTGAGTACTTCTACTTTGACTCAAGTACTAAGATCCTGAGTACTTCTACTTTTATTTAAGTACAAGATCTGAGTACTTATACTTTTACTCAAGTACTAGATCTGAGTACTTCTACTTGTACTCAAGTACTAGATCTGAGTACTTCTACTTTTATTCAAGTACTAAGATCTGAGTACTTCTAATTTACTCAAGTACTCAGATCTGAGTACTTCTACTTGTACTCAAGTACCAGATCTGAGTACTTCTACTCAAGTACTAGATCTGAGTACTTCTAATTTTACTCAAGTACAAGATCTGAGTACTTCTACTTTTACTCAAGTACTAGATCTGAGTACTTCTACTTTGACTCAAGTACAAGACCTGAGTACTTATACTTTGACTCAAGTACAAGACCTGAGTACTTCTACTTTGACTCAAGTACAAGACCTGAGTACTTCTACTTTGACTCAAGTACAAGATCTGAGTACTTCTACTTTGACTCAAGTACAAGACCTGAGTACTTCTACTTTGACTCAAGTACGAGACCTGAGTACTTCTACTTTGACTCAAGTACAAGACCTGAGTACTTCTACTTTGACTCAAGTACAAGACCTGAGTACTTCTACTTTGACTCAAGTACAAGACCTGAGTACTTCTACTTTGACTCAAGTACAAGACCTGAGTACTTCTACTTTTATTTAAGTACAAGACCTGAGTACTTCTACTTTTACTCAAGGACAAGATCTGAGTACTTCTACTTTTACTCAAGTACAAGATCTGAGTACTTCTACTTTGACTCAAGTACAAGACCTGAGTACTTCTACTTTTACTCAAGTACAAGACCTGAGTACTTCTACTTTTATTTAAGTACAAGATCTGAGTACTTCTACTTCTACTTTCCAGTGCATTGCTTTTGATAAAGCACCAGCTACATGTGATGTAATATGTCCTCATGGATTCAGTGAAAAGGCAGAACCAGAACCCAGACTTCAGCGTTAAGGACAGCAGCATGTCTCCTGGTCGGCTCAGAAGGAGACTTCAGCGTTAAGGACAGCAGCATGTCTCCTGGTCGGCTCAGAAGGAGACTTCAGCGTTAAGGACAGCAGCATGTCTCCTGGTCGGCTCAGAAGGAGACTTCAGCGTTAAGGACAGCAGCATGTCTCCTGGTCGGCTCAGAAGGAGACTTCAGCGTTAAGGACAGCAGCATGTCTCCTGGTCGGCTCAGTAGGAGACTTCAGCGTTAAGGACAGCAGCATGTCTCCTGGTCGGCTCAGAAGTGAGACTTCAGCGTTCAGGACAGCAGCATGTCTCCTGGTCGGCTCAGTAGGAGACTTCAGCGTTAAGGACAGCAGCATGTCTCCTGGTCGGCTCAGTAGGAGACTTCAGCGTTAAGGACAGCAGCATGTCTCCTGGTCTGCTCAGTAGGACACTTCAGCGTTAAGGACAGCAGCATGTCTCCTGGTCTGCTCAGTAGGACACTTCAGCGTTAAGGACAGCAGCATGTCTCCCGGTCGGCTCAGTAGGAGACTTCAGCGTTAAGGAACAGCAGCATGTCTCCTGGTCGGCTCAGAAGGACACTTCAGCGTTAAGGAACAGCAGCATGTCTCCTGGTCGGCTCAGAAGGAGACTTCAGCGTTAAGGAACAGCAGCATGTCTCCTGGTCGGCTCAGAAGGAGACTTCAGCGTTAAAGGACAGCAGCATGTCTCCTGGTCGGCTCAGAAGGACACTTCAGATCCTACAATGGGCTGAAGGTGAATCAAAGACGGCTCGGTGAGGCTTCACGTGGTTTATGAAGTTCTGACGAGTCCCTTCTGATTCAAACAATGAACGTGCAGTTTTTTAGATTAAATCCGGTTTGTCTGGCTTTCTATCTGGAGATTTACAACCACCTCTTACTTCCCATCATGCAACCTGGCAGGTCCTACAGCTCTTAAGCGTCTCCTTTTATCAGAAGACACAAAGGGGTCAGCTTTATTTAACGTCTGCTGCTGAAGCGACACCGAGAGAGGAAAGTGGGTCGTCATGAGAGACCACAACCTGCACCTGGCAGCTTGAGCTAACAGCAGCTAGCATGTAGCATCTCCATGTAAAACACACAGCTGGTGAAGACATGTTTAATAAACCGGACGGCCGGACTGAAAAGCCCGGTGGAGGAGAACAAAGGAATATCAACATGAAGCTAATTCCCTTTTGTATAATATAAAAACCTGTCTGAAATGAGCTGATCAGATTTTGGCCACTTTATGATGTCATAACGATGTTTTGTCGAGTGTAACCGTTAGCCAATCAGCAACCAAGGTACCCCCCCCCCCCTTATCACCTGAATCACCGTGTTCTTTGTAACCAAATGTCTCTCAGAGGGGCGTGGGGAGGGGCTTCTTATTTTCATCTGAAGTAACAGAAGGGCCCCTTTAAGTACACCACGTGACCGTGTGTCCCCGGTCTGTGAGACGCGTGCAGACGGACAGCTCTGAGAGTGGAACAGAACTGAGAAGAGAGAGACAGATAAATAAAGATAGATGGAGACGGCATCGTGTTGGCAGCGGGATCAAACACGGTCGATGCTTCAGATAAACCCTCCGTTCCGTTGGATTGAGCAGAACTCAAACAAAAGGGCGAGCCCGATTCTGCCCTCAGACGTTTCTTTTTATTTTCCATAATAGACGTGACTAAATAAAATCCACAATAATGCCGTCCTCATGTGGAATGACTAACTGTTTATACCGCAGGAGAAAATGACTCTCGTTTGTTTTCATTCCGTTCATCAGCACCAGACGGCCCTCCGGTCTGCGGGAGGAGCGCCGAGCGGAAACTACTCGCTGTTCCTTCTTCGTCAAACCGGGTTTACCCAAAGCTGGTCGCAGTACGACGTGAACATCCAGTGCATCTACGATACATCACAACATGTATGCAACACACAGTGCAGCAGAAACGATTAGTGTAATACATTTTACATTATGTTACGTATTATTACAGCGGGTTTTCCTTCCACTTTATAGAAATACAACAATTCAAAGGGTAATATTGTAAAAAATGAACCATTGTCTTGCAGTTAATCTACAATGTTACATTATGTATGTGAATTGTAAATAATATTACATAACACTACAGCAGTATGTACTTCGCTGCCGGCAGTCAGTAGGGGCTTGGACTGTGAGCCGTAGGGTCCCGGTTCAAGTCCCCGAACAGACCTAAATATGGAGTGTGGACTGCTACTTGGAGAGGTCCCAGTTCACCTCCTGCCCTGCCGCGGTGCCCTTGAGCAAGGCACCGGACACCCCCCTCCCCCCCCCACTCCCATTGCTCCCGCTGTACAATAGCTGCCCACTGAGTAGACTCCTGGTGCTAGGAGGGTTAAAGCAGAGAACACGTCACTGTGTGCTCTGCGTGTGAGTCCATTAAAGAGGGCTCATCCCTCCCATTCTCTCTATCCTCCAAGTACATCAGAAATGCAGAGGGACATATTGTCCTCAAAGGTGGGGTAGGTAATTTTGGAGAAACCAGCTCGAGTGCGCTAGAATTTGAAAATACACAAGGTGCATCTCACTTCGGATAAATGGATTCCTTGCTTCCCTCACTTGCGTCGTTTCCATGCGACTAGTCCCTCCCTCCAGGGAAGCAAGGAGAGACGCGAGGAAACCACGAGAAGCAGGGAAACGAGTTTTAAGAGCAATGGGACGTCCTTTCCTCCGGAGCGTCACGTGAAGCGACGTCCGTTTGTGATGACGCCGCACAGCTGATCGTCTGACAGCAGCCAGATCAGTGCATGCGCTGCATCGTCCAATCAGTGAGCGATACACAGTAAGGGGGCGGGGCGAGCGTCTGAGGATTTCACCGGAGGATGGTCTGGTGGTTCCTCGATCCTCGGTCCTCGGGCAGAAATAAGGCCACAGGGACGCTACTCAAGATGGCGCAGACAAATCAACTTCCGGTCATACCGAACCCGAGGAGCGAGGACATGAAAAATAACCGAAGAGAGACGCACCCACAGCCGGAAAGAATCTGCCCCTTCCTTCAGACTTCCTCTCAGAGCCCCTCCCCCTTCCTCTCAGAGCCCCTCCCCCAACACACACGAACGCGCACATGACCAATGAGGGCACGAGGTAAGTGTGTGCCCCGATGGAAGGCTGACAGGCAGGCAGGCCATCCAGTTACTTTAGCCGGCTCAGATGATTGGTCGAGCTTTTTACAGCGCCACGGCTTCCAGAGAGGAAATTTATATTTAATGTATTTATTGTCAAAGCATTTAATGTATTCATTGCTATCGGGATGTTAAGAGCATTCCATGGAATATAACAACACGTGTTTCTGAAGTGAAGTACCTACCCCACCTTTAACTACATTTATCTTACAGCTTTAGTCACTTCCAAATTATGATTTTGCATAAATACACAATGGAAAACGTTTGGCGCCTCTTCCTGTCAGGGTTAGGGTTACAGATGGGGGCTAGGGTTTAGTATCATAGATGCAGATATGACCATATGCCTCCACACGTCCACCATCCCCATTAGCACCAGCATGAGCATGGGCTATTCCTCCTGGGGTCCTCACACACTCAGTCAAACATACACAGAACAACAGCTCATCATTTCATGCAATTGACAATTCAATATGACGTTAAGACAAAGATTATCATCCCATGTTAACCATCTTAAAGCCGAACAAACAAAAATACAAATAATTGTACATCATGATACACCCCCGCAACCTTTTGAATTGCACTTCAGAATTTGTCTGAATGATATGGACGGGTAACGAGTTCCAGCTGAACATGGCTCTGTTTTCTGTCTCATTTTTAATTTAGATTTAGATACGAACCTTCCTTCAGGGGTTCCCAACCTTTGTCCCCAAGAGCCCCCCCAAATGACTCCTGTTGGGTAATAAAGTTTAAAAGTCTCAAAACGCTACAGCTGCTGTCACAAACTGGATGGATGTGAAGTGTGTTGTTGAAGGAGGATGAAAGCGTAGTCAAGGAGCTGTTGGAGAGACTTTGATGGCTGTTGGACTCAGGATGAATTCATCTGGATTCCCGCTGTGTGAAGAAATGAAAGGACGGCGGAAGTGGAAACAATTCACAAAGGGATTAAACTGTTTAAAACACACGCTCAAAGTAAGCCGGATTTTGCCGATGTGTTTATGAGGATTCAAAAGTCGTAAATAATCTACAAAATGGAGGAGACCGATCTGATCGGAGCGACTGACAAATCATCCAACTGAAACCGGCATGGACAATGACGATGCTTTAAACATGCGCTTATCCAGACAAGCCTGGTTTGGACGCTTTACGGCAGAAGACACATTTCTATTAAAGAAAGAATTATACATTTCTGTCTTTGTATGCCTTTAATACTAACTTGAATTTTTATTAAAATTAATTAGTCAATTATTTTTTATATTTTATTGTAATGTAGAGACGAGGCTTTTAGTGACAATCATGTATTGCTTTACAATTATATGTAAAAAAAAAAAAAAAAGTACAAAAAAAAAAAAGTCTAAATATGATATTTGGCCTCAAATCATCTGAGGCCTGGCGCCCCCCCTGCGATCTTTGGCGCCCCCCCTGCGATCTTTGGCGCCCCCCCAGATTGGGAACCACTGTTCTAGTGCATGTCGTGTTTGATAGTTATGTTGATCATACTGCGCTATAAACCTCTGTGATAATATATGTGGTAACACTAGTGCTCTTGTGTATGTGTGTGTGTGTGTGTGCGTGTGTGTGTGTGTGTGTGTGTGTCTCTGCCAGGTCATGGTGGATGGGAGGATGGGTGTCTCTCCATCATTCTGCACCGTCCTTGTCTCTTTGTCTCGATCCTCTTGTCTTGGTTTTGGATGAAGTGTCAGTCCGCGGCTGCAGGGTGTGACCTGATGGTTGTTCTCGCTGCAAGTCGCTGTCAGGTGCTGAGTGTGCGTTTAAACGGTTTGGTGCCTCAGGCCGAAGGAAAGCCAACCGTGGAGTCTTTCTACTTTTGAGACGAGCGACGCATCCAGATGTCTTTATTATAGTTGTATGTCCGTTGTATAGACGTCTTACTCGACTACTTGCATCTTACAGCTTTAGGAACTTTAGAAATTATATTATATTATATACATTATTGTTTCTATTTGAGTGAATTAAGATCAATTGGGTGATTGGCCGAAGCAAAGCCAACCGTGGAGTCTTTCTACTTTCGAGATGAGTTATACCTCCTTGTTTCTCCTTTATTGACTTGATGAAGTTCATTTATATTTCATTATCTTTACAGTTGAACAGCTCTTCAAGCTTCAGCAACTCTTAAATTGCACTTTTCAATACTTTTTTTATCTAATCACAGGCGCTTTCACACCAAGTACTTTTCAGAACTTAGTTCATGAGAACTCTTTAGTTCTCATGAACTAAGTGCAGATCGCTTTCACACCGGAAAAAGTCCCTGAGGGAGGATTAGGCAAATGAAGCCGCTGACGTCACTTCTTCTTCTTCTGCTTTGGGTTTACTGGCAGGCCGCAAACCACTTCACGGCGTATACTGCCGCCCGGAGTCCCCGGCCGGAAGTCCCCGGAGTTGGGGAAGGCTTCAGTAGAAGCTGCTGGGAGTCCCAGCAGCTTCTACTGAAGCCTTCCGAGTAAATCGCCAGAACGCCGACACCTCCTCATCTCCAACGCTCCCATGTTTTCTTTTGTGTTGCCATAAGTTAGTCTCTCTGCGTTTGTGCGCTGGGCTAATGCTAATGCTAATAATGCTAATGCGAGGATAATAAAATGGCGGCTTCACAAAACTTTTCGGAGTTTTACGGGGCGTGGTTTGCAATCCGCCCAGCCAATCAGACATGGGAACCTTTTTCTCCCACGAAAGTCCCTGCTCTCTAGCAGGGACGGAAAAGGGGTGATAAGGTTCTGATGAACTAAGTTCTAGTTCCGGATGTTTTTGGTGTGAACACAATTTTTCGGAACTATATCGGAACTAAAGTGGGAAAAGTCCAGTGTGAAAGCGCCTTTTGATGATTCGGCCGAAGCAAAGCCAACCGTGGAGTCTCTCATTTTGCGACGTGTTATACCTCCTTGTTTCTCCTTTTTTAAGTTTGTTTAAACCTAAACAAAGTCGTGATATTGACTCTTATTACCAGATATCTACATTTGTACAATATCTCCCAGCTTCATCAGCTCTTTAACTCGACTTTTTCACCTTTCTTCCTTCCCTAAATCACAAGATCATTTGGGTGATTGACTCCATCAAAGATATGTGGGGCTCGTCCCAAAGGGTGGAGCTTTTTAATTAAAACCTGTTTCTGCCACTGGAGGAAATGATTGGGAATTAATTAAGAAGCTGATACACTTTCTGTGTGTGTGTGTGTGTGTGTGTGTGTGTGTGTGTGTGTGTGTGTGTGTGTGTGTGTGTGTGTGTGTGTGTGTGTGTGTGTATGTGTGTGTGTGTGTGTGTCCTTTTATAACTAGCAACCTTACTTTCTGTTAATCCTTACCTAATAATAATAATAATAATATATTTTATTTCCATAGAGCTTTCCTTGAACCCAAAGACGCTTATATATGACATTACATTTCTGACTCTCTCTTTACAATTCAACCTCAAATCCACTTTTGTGCAGCTTCTGCTTTCTGACCTCTTGACCTCCAGCGACAAACATCCACAGTTTGCATCAGATCAGAGAGACGAGTTATTCCAGATTCTCACATATTGACGACATCAATCATCCTCGATCTCTTGGTATCCGTCTCTTTATTATTTCCCCTCGCGGTGCGGATCACAGCGGCGTCTCGAGGCCTGACACAGTTTGTAAACCCGGGGGTTTCTCTCCGCCTGCTGAGCTCTCTGTATGTAGGGCAGAGCGGGACCCTCGCCTGGGTGAGGAGGGGGGGGGGGGGGAAGAGGGGGAGAAAGGGAGGGATGGCAGCCAGGATTGGGGCCCCATGCAGGGATGCAGGGAGATGGCAAGCAGGGGGAAGGGTGGAGGGTAACAGGGGGCAGAGAGAGGGGGTCAGGGTGGGCATGGCTGGCAAAGAAGCAGTCCCTCCGTCTGTGCACCCTCACATGTTGAGTTCTCCAGACACGCAGAGGAGACATTCTGCTCATCTTCAGTGTTCAATATCTCCACTGTGACTCGACTTCAAAGAGCGGCAACCACTCAATAACTGAGGACAGCAACTCCTCTCTCCACGTTGTGCTGCTTTAACCTTCCCCACACATTTAGAGTCCTCTCCTGCTGATGTGCAGGTGTATATCAGTGTGTAGTGTCTCTACTTTAAAGAGTCCTCTCCTGCTGATGTTCAGGTGTATATCAGTATGTAGTGTCTCTACTTTAAAGAGTCCTCTCCTGCTGATGTTCAGGTGTATATCAGTATGTAGTGTCTCTACTTTAAAGAGTCCTCTCCTGCTGATGTTCAGGTGTATATCAGTATGTAGTGTCTCTACTTTAAAGAGTCCTCTCCTGCTGATGTTCAGGTGTATATCAGTATGTAGTGTCTCTACTTTAAAGAGTCCTCTCCTGCTGATGTTCAGGTGTATATCAGTATGTAGTGTCTCTACTTTAAAGAGTCCTCTCCTGCTGATGTTCAGGTGTATATCAGTATGTAGTGTCTCTACTTTAAAGAGTCCTCTCCTGCTGATGTTCAGGTGTATATCAGTATGTAGTGTCTCTACTTTAAAGAGTCCTCTCCTGCTGATGTTCAGGTGTATATCAGTATGTAGTGCCTCTACTTTAAAGAGTCCTCTCCTGCTGATGTTCAGGTGTATATCAGTATGTAGAGTCTCTATTTTAAAGAGTCCTCTCCTAATGATGTTCAGGTGTATATCAGTATGTAGTGTCTCTACTTTAAAGAGTTCTCTCCTAATGATGTTCAGGTGTATATCAGTATGTAGTGTCTCTACTTTAAAGAGTCCTCTCCTGCTGATGTTCAGGTGTATATCAGTATGTAATGTCTCTACTTTAAAGAGTCCTCTCCTGCTGGTGTTCAGGTGTATATCAGTATGTAGTGTCTCTACTTTAAAGAGTCCTCTCCTGCTGATGTTCAGGTGTATATCAGTATGTAGTGTCTCTACTTTAAAGAGTCCTCTCCTGCTGATGTTCAGGTGTATATCAGTATGTAGTGTCTCTACTTTAAAGAGTCCTCTCCTGCTGATGTTCAGGTGTATATCAGTGTGTAGTGTCTCTACTTTAAAGAGTCCTCTCCTGCTGATGTTCAGGTGTATATCAGTATATAGTGTCTCTACTTTAAAGAGTCC
Source organism: Pseudochaenichthys georgianus (assembly GCF_902827115.2). Lineage (NCBI taxonomy): Eukaryota > Metazoa > Chordata > Actinopteri > Perciformes > Channichthyidae > Pseudochaenichthys > Pseudochaenichthys georgianus. The sequence continues at coordinate 19,033 of NW_027263382.1, forward strand.
TCTCCTGCTGATGTTCAGGTGTATATCAGTATGTAGTGTCTCTACTTTAAAGAGTCCTCTCCTGCTGATGTTCAGGTGTATATCAGTGTGTAGTGTCTCTACTTTAAAGAGTCCTCTCCTGCTGATGTTCAGGTGTATATCAGTTGTAGTGTCTCTACTTTAAAGAGTCCTCTCCTGCTGATGTTCAGGTGTATATCAGTATGTAGTGTCTCTACTTTAAAGAGTCCTCTCCTGCTGATGTTCAGGTGTATATCAGTATGTAGTGTCTCTACTTTAAAGAGTCCTCTCCTGCTGATGTTCAGGTGTATATCAGTATGTAGTGTCCTCTACTTTAAAGAGTCCTCTCCTGCTGATGTTCAGGTGTATATCAGTATGTAGTGCCTCTACTTTAAAGAGTCCTCTCCTGCTGATGTTCAGGTGTATATCAGTATGTAGAGTCTCTACTTTAAAGAGTCCTCTCCTAATGATGTTCAGGTGTATATCAGTATGTAGTGTCTCTACTTTAAAGAGTCCTCTCCTGCTGATGTTCAGGTGTATATCAGTATGTAATGTCTCTACTTTAAAGAGTCCTCTCCTGCTGGTGTTCAGGTGTATATCAGTATGTAGTGTCTCTACTTTAAAGAGTCCTCTCCTGCTGATGTTCAGGTGTATATCAGTATGTAGTGTCTCTACTTTAAAGAGTCCTCTCCTGCTGATGTTCAGGTGTATATCAGTATGTAGTGTCTCTACTTTAAAGAGTCCTCTCCTGCTGATGTTCAGGTGTATATCAGTGTGTAGTGTCTCTACTTTAAAGAGTCCTCTCCTGCTGATGTTCAGGTGTATATCAGTATATAGTGTCTCTACTTTAAAGAGTCCTCTCCTGCTGATGTTCAGGTGTATATCAGTATGTAGTGTCTCTACTTTAAAGAGTCCTCTCCTGCTGATGTTCAGGTGTATATCAGTGTGTAGTGTCTCTACTTTAAAGAGTCCTCTCCTGCTGATGTTCAGGTGTATATCAGTGTGTAGTGTCTCTACTTTAAAGAGTCCTCTCCTGCTGATGTTCAGGTGTATATCAGTATGTAGTGTCTCTACTTTAAAGAGTCCTCTCCTGCTGATGTTCAGGTGTATATCAGTATGTAGTGTCTCTACTTTAAAGAGTCCTCTCCTGCTGATGTTCAGGTGTATATCAGTATGTAGTGTCTCTACTTTAAAGAGTCCTCTCCTGCTGATGTCCAGGTGTATATCAGTATGTAGTGTACAGACCATTGACTTGCACTAAAACCTATAGAACAGAGGGATAACCCCAGAAAGCAGAATAGGGCCTCTTTAAGCAGATTTTCACACGAACTCTTGGCGTCTACTTAGAGCTTTTTGTCTCTTATGTATGGACACCCTCGCTCCCCCTCTCTCTCTCTGTCTCCCATCTTGTTTCAGCCTGTCTCCCCCTCCTCCCTCAGACAGACCCTCCCATCATTGCCCTCCGTCTGGCTTCCCTTTCAGCCTCCTGCCCGGCCACCGCCCCGTTCCTTCTGTCTGGCTGTCCTTTACCCAGATGCCCCCAAACCACTGCCCATTACCCGCCACCACTACATCTCTCTCCCCCCTCTCTCCCCCTCTCTCCCCCCTCCACCCTTTTGATCTGTTTCCTATCAGCGGTCAGACTCTATAACCACCACGGCCCCTGATTGGACCCCCACACAATACAGACTGTTGCAATCATGGTGCAATAAACCTGCAATGTGCAATATCAGATCAGATGTCCCTTTGGCTGTAACGTTGGACATTTCCCCGCTGCAGGGTTCGCAAAGGAATTTCATTTATGTCACTTTTTAAAAATTGGATAGATGAGTTACTTGAGAAACATTTTGAATGCAGGTCTTTTACTGAAACAGAGTATTCCTACACTCTGAGTACTTCTACTTTTACTCAAGAACAAGATCTGAGTACTTCTACTTTTACTCAAGAACAAGATCTGAGTACTTCTACTTTTACTCAAGAACAAGATCTGAGTACTTCTACTTTTACTCTGGTACAAGATCAGAGTACTTCTACTTTTACTCAAGTACAAGATCAGAGTACTTCTACTTTTACTCAAGTACAAGATCTGAGTACTTCTACTTTTACTCAAGTACAAGATCTGAGTACTTCTACTTTTACTCAAGTACAAGATCAGAGTACTTTTACTTTTACTCAAGTACAAGATCTGAGTACTTCTACTTTTACTCTGGTACAAGATCTGAGTACTTCTACTTTTACTCAAGAACAAGATCTGAGTACTTCTACTTTTACTCAAGAACAAGATCTGAGTACTTCTACTTTTACTCTGGTACAAGATCAGAGTACTTCTACTTTTACTCAAGTACAAGATCAGAGTACTTCTACTTTTACTCAAGTACAAGATCTGAGTACTTCTACTTTTACTCAAGTACAAGATCTGAGTACTTCTACTTTTACTCAAGTACAAGATCAGAGTACTTTTACTTTTACTCAAGTACAAGATCTGAGTACTTCTACTTTTACTCTGGTACAAGATCTGAGTACTTCTACTTTTACTCAAGTACAAGATCTGAGTACTTCTACTTTTACTCTAGTACAAGATCTGAGTACTTCTACTTTTACTCAAGTACAAGATCTGAGTACTTTTACTTTTACTCAAGTACATGATCTGAGTACTTCTACTTTTACTCTAGTACAAGAACTGAGTACTTTTACTTTTACTCAAGTACATGATCTGAGTACTTTTACTTTTACTCAAGTACAAGATCAGAGTACTTCTACTTTTACTCAAGTACATGATCTGAGTACTTTTACTTTTACTCAAGTACAAGATCAGAGTACTTCTACTTTTACTCAAGTACATGATCTGAGTGCTTCTCGAGTACTTCTCCCGCCTCTGCATTTGACAATAAACCCATTAAATTGATATATATAAATATGATAGTATATAATATACAGCTGTCTTCTTTTGCTGTAACCAGAGATGGCAAAAGTACACACATCCTTTTCTCAAGTAGAAGTACAGATACTCGTGTTTAAAATACTCTGGTGAAAGTAGAAGTACTGACTAAACTTCTTTACTCAAGTCAAAGTAAAGAGGCTTTGAAGTGTACTTCAGTAGAAAGTACCCATAGCTAGCAGCTGCTTTAAAGAGTACCTGACCTCCCTTTATATCAATAGAACAATAATGTCATTGTTAGCTAATGAATGTTTCCATGGTGACCAACGGCAACATGACAACGTTTCCATTGGTCCCTCTTCTTTAGAGAAGACCAGGAAGTGATGGATACACGGATCGTGTTCCAGCCAATAGGCACGCAGTGACTCTAAAGAATAATGACCACGCACCAACACACATTCAGACTAAAGGAACCAGCTGTTTGGGAAATGAGAGAAGTAGAAAGTACAGGTATTTGTGTTCAACATGAGAGAAGTAGAAAGTACAGGTATTTGAGTTCAACATGAGAGAAGTAGAAAGTACAGGTATTTGAGTTCAACATGTAAGGAGTAGAAAGTACAGGTATTTGAGTTCAACATGAGAGAAGTAGAGAGTACAGGTATTTGAGTTCAACATGTAAGAAGTAGAAAGTACAGGTATTTGAGTTCAACATGTAAGAAAGTAGAAAGTACAGGTATTTGAGTTCAACATGTAGAGAAGTAGAAAGTACAGGTATTTGAGTTCAACATGTAGAAGTAGAAAGTACAGGTATTTGGGTTCAACATGTAAGAAGTAGAAAGTACAAGGTATTTGAGTTCAACATGTGAGAATTAGAAAGTACAGGTATTTGGGTTCAACATGTAAGAAGTAGAAAGTACAGGTATTTGAGTTCAACATGTAAGAAGTAGAAAGTACAGGTATTTGGGTTCAACATGTAAGAAGTAGAAAGTACAGGTATTTGAGTTCAACATGTGAGAAGTAGAAAGTACAGGTATTTGGGTTCAACATGTAAGAAGTAGAAAGTACAGGTATTTGAGTTCAACATGTAGAGAAGTAGAAAGTACAGTATTTGAGTTCAACATGTAGAGAAGTAGAAAGTACAGGTATTTGGGTTCAACATGTAAGAAGTAGAAAGTACAGGTATTTGAGTTCAACATGAGAGAAGTAGAAAGTACAGGTATTTGGGTTCAACATGTGAGAAGTAGAAAGTACAAGTATTTGAGTTCAACATGAGAGAAGTAGAAAGTACAGATATTTGAGTTCAACATGTAAGAAGTAGAAAGTACAGGTATTTGAGTTCAACATGTAAGAAGTAGAAAGTACAGGTATTTGAGTTCAACATGAGAGAAGTAGAAAGTACAGGTATTTGGGTTCAACATGTGAGAAGTAGAAAGTACAGGTATTTGAGTTCAACATGTAGAGAAGTAGAAAGTACAGATATTTGAGTTCAACATGTAAGAAGTAGAAAGTACAGGTATTTGAGTTCAACATGTAAGAAGTAGAAAGTACAGGTATTTGAGTTCAACATGTAGAGAAGTAGAAAGTACAGGTATTTGTGTTCAACATGTGAGAAGTAGAAAGTACAGGTATTTGGGTTCAACATGTGAGAAGTAGAAAGTACAGGTATTTGGGTTCAACATGTGAGAAGTAGAAAGTACAGGTATTTGGGTTCAACATGTAAGAAGTAGAAAGTACAGGTATTTGAGTTCAACATGAGAGAAGTAGAAAGTACAGGTATTTGTGTTCAACATGTGAGAAGTAGAAAGTACAGGTATTTGGGTTCAACATGTAAGAAGTAGAAAGTACAGGTATTTGAGTTCAACATGTAAGAAGTAGAAAGTACAGGTATTTGAGTTCAACATGTGAGAAGTAGAAAGTACAGGTATTTGAGTTCAACATGTAAGAAGTAGAAAGTACAGGTATTTGAGTTCAACATGTAAGAAGTAGAAAGTACAGGTATTTGTGTTGAAAATGTAAGAAGTCAAAGTAAAAAGTGGTCAGAAAATAAGTAGTGGAGTAAAGTACTGACACAGTAACAAAGTATTTGTACTCCACTACTTCCCAGCTCTTGCTGTGACGCTGTAAATGTCCTCGCTGTGGGACGAATAAAGGGATTCTGATTCTGATAACCTCGTCTCCCCCTCGTCTCCCCCTCGTCTCCCCCTCGTCTCTCCCTCGTCTCCCCCTCGTCTCCCCCTCTGCACAGATGCCTGGCTTGGTTTGCAACAGCTGTCTCTCCATGTGCTGCCACCAAGTGTTGCCTCCATGGTGGTGGTGGTGGTGGGGGGGGGGGGGAGTAGTCATGAATATTCATGCTCCCGTGGATGAACCACCCAACAGAAAAATGGCTCCGCAGAGGAGACAAACGATGGTCATGCGTCTATAGAATCAGAATCAGGTTTATCACCAGGTGGGTTGACACGTACGAGGAATTTCACTTGATGTCGTGGTGCATACGTAAAAGTAAAACAAAAAATACAGATAGAGAACTAGAAAAATAATACAAAATATAGTAAAATATAACAGTATTTACATAGAAATGGAATGGAACAAAATATGGAATAAAAATCGGCTAAAAAACAGATATTGTTGTAGATTGTGTGAAACGTGACTTTTTAACAATGGATTTCCTTAAACTTTAGAAACAAATAAATTAAAGAATATATATTATTGCCATTTAAATAATAATCGGAATCCAAAATCATGATTAGAAAAATAAAACAAAAATAATTCAGCCCTTAACAATCCTTGCAGAACATGTACATGCTTGGTTTAAAAGCAACTAATTAATATATTACAATTAAACATGACTTTTATTCCAATCCTCACACACTTCATGCATATAATATCCTGCTTTAATTTACTGTAAACTGGTATTTCCATTTTTTAATGCTGTTTTATTTCTATTTTGAGATGTTTCCATTTTAGAATAGTATGTATTCGCCGGCTCTTGTAACGTCTCTCGTGTGCAATGCCTTGTGTTTCTTGCTGCTGCAATGCAAACATTTCCAACAGAGAAATGGGGGAGACTCCACCCCTCAGAGGAGAGGGAGTTAAGGATAGGGAGGATGATGGAGGAGTTTTGGAAGCGGGAGGCAGACGGAGGAGAGGAGGCGGACCAGACTGAATGGCAGGGATCCATAAAACGATACCCCCCCCCCCCCCAGAGGTGTGAGAGAGGCATGGGAAAGGGAAATGGGAGCCGATTGGAAATTTGGGAAACAGGAACATTGTGTACCTTCAGGATTTGGCTTGAAACCTCTGCTTTCTGCAGTCAATGATTCATTCAAATGCTGTGAAGAGGAGACTTGGAAGTCAAACGTAAAACCACTCAGGTTACGAAATGTACACGTTGAGTTCAGCAGGATAATCTCCACACATTAACACCACGTTATGATTTCTGAAGTAAAAAGCTAATGTTGGGCGATCACAGGGTTGCCAGCTTCGGGCACCTGGCTGGAGTGAGATTTTGATATCATGGGTTTAATTACACATATGCGCACTAAATGACTGCTATCGTGTCAGCAGCGGGACCTTAGCATATATATAGGATATATATATACAAATACACAATATTGGACACAGACTATAAAGGGCACACAGTTTCATTCACTAATGAAAGTCAAACACATGTTTGTTTCCACTGTTTTATTGTGTGCCTGTCGCGATAAGCAATTAATTGACTTATCGTACGATAAATAAAAATGAACTCGATAAATTGCCATTTCCATGAGGATGTGACTAGCAGTTTGAAAGGATGTACTTGAACTATTATTATATATTATCATTATGTCAGGGGTCTAAAATGGTCATACCGACAATATTATCGTTTATCGCAATAATTTCTGGGAAAATGTACCCAACAAAATTAATTATCGTGAGAGGCCTATACATGAACCACACACACAAACAAATCTACAGACTTACTCCATACTGCCAAATATATTAATTAACACACACTCACTCTCAAATACTCTTTGACTCTATTTTGGCCTAGTAGAACAATAAGCAGCAAACTTGTACTTCTCATTTCGACTGGATCTCAGATCTGCGCATGCGCAATACGGGTCGGGGATTGACCAACCGGCTCCCACTGCTCTGCTGTCTGTTCACGTTCTTAAGAGTGGTGGGGGCGAATCGACAGCTTGAGCAGCTGTCAACTCAACATTGTAAATAACCAACCAAAAACGATCGCCGGTTCATCTTGTTTTTGGCGTGAGAATAGTTTGGGCATGAGCGTGAGATTGAGAGTGAAAGCGTGTGTCACACGCCAGATGCGTGAGAGTTGGCAACCCTGGCTATAAAGGAACTACAGCACGGTCACATGGCTTCACGTCACCACCGCTAAGCTAAAGCAGGCTAATGTTGGGCTATAAAGGAGCTACAGCACGGTCACATGACTTCACGTCACCACCGCTAAGCTAAAGGAGGCTAATGTTGGGCTATAAAGGAACTACAGCACGGTCACATGACTTCACGTCACCACCGCTAAGCTAAAGGAGGCTAATGTTGGGCTATAAAGGAACTACAGCGCGGTCACCTGACTTCACGTCACCACCGCTAAGCTAAAGGAGGCTAATGTTGGGCTATAAAGGAACTACAGCATGGTCACATGACTTCACGTCACTACCGCTAAGCTAAAGCAGGCTAATGTTGGGCTATAAAGGAGCTACAGCACGGTCACATGACTTCACGTCACCACCGCTAAGCTAAAGGAGGCTAATGTTGGGCTATAAAGGAACTACAGCACGGTCACAGGACTTCACGTCACCACCGCTAAGCTAAAGGAGGCTAATGTTGGGCTATAAAGGAACTACAGCACGGTCACATGACTTCACGTCACCACCGCTAAGCTAAAGGAGGCTAATGTTGGGCTATAAAGGAACTACAGCACGGTCACATGACTTCACGTCACCACCGCTAAGCTAAAGGAGGCTAATGTTGGGCTATAAAGGAACTACAGCACGGTCACATGACTTCACATCACCACCGCTAAGCTAAAGGCGGCTAATGTTGGGCTATAAAGGAACTACAGCACGGTCACATGACTTCACGTCACCACCGCTAAGCTAAAGGAGGCTAATGTTGGGCTATAAAGGAACTACAGCATGGTCACATGACTTCACGTCACTACCGCTAAGCTAAAGGTGGCTAATGTTGGACTATAAAAGAACTACAGCACGGTCGTCGGTCATATGACTTCATGTCACCACCGCTAAGCTAAAGGCGGCTAATGTTGGGCTATAAAGGAACTACAGCACGGTCACATGACTTCACGTCACCACCGCTAAGCTAAAGGCGGCTAATGTTGGGCTATAAAGGAACTACAGCACGGTCACATGACTTCACGTCACCACCGCTAAGCTAAAGGAGGCTAATGTTGGGCTATAAAGGAACTACAGCATGGTCACATGACTTCACGTCACTACCGCTAAGCTAAAGGTGGCTAATGTTGGACTATAAAAGAACTACAGCACGGTCGTCGGTCATATGACTTCATGTCACCACCGCTAAGCTAAAGGCGGCTAATGTTGGGCTATAAATGAACTACAGCACGGTCACATGACTTCACGTCACCACCGCTAAGCTAAAGGAGGCTAATGTTGGGCTATAAAGGAGCTACAGCACGGTCACATGACTTCACGTCACCACCGCTAAGCTAAAGGAGGCTAATGTTGGGCTATAAAGGAGCTACAGCACGGTCACATGACTTCACGTCACCACCGCTAAGCTAAAGGAGGCTAATGTTGGGCTATAAAGGAACTACAGCACGGTCACATGACTTCACGTCACCACCGCTAAGCTAAAGGAGGCTAATGTTGGGCTATAAAGGAACTACAGCACGGTCACATGACTTCACGTCACCACCGCTAAGCTAAAGGAGGCTAATGTTGGGCTATAAAGGAACTACAGCATGGTCACATGACTTCACGTCACTACCGCTAAGCTAAAGGCGGCTAATGTTGGGCTATAAAGGAACTACAGCATGGTCACATGACTTCACGTCACCACCGCTAAGCTAAAGGAGGCTAATGTTGGGCTATAAAGGAACTACAGCACGGTCACAGGACTTCACGTCACCACCGCTAAGCTAAAGGAGGCTAATGTTGGGCTATAAAGGAACTACAGCACGGTCGTCGGTCATATGACTTCATGTCACCACTGCTAAGCTAAAGGCGGCTAATGTTGGGCTATAAAGGAACTACAGCACGGTCACATGACTTCACGTCACCACCGCTAAGCTAAAGCAGGCTAATGTTGGGCTATAAAGGAGCTACAGCACGGTCACATGACTTCACGTCACCACCGCTAAGCTAAAGGAGGCTAATGTTGGGCTATAAAGGAGCTACAGCACGGTCACATGACTTCACGTCACCACCGCTAAGCTAAAGGAGGCTAATGTTGGGCTATAAAGGAACTACAGCACGGTCACATGACTTCACGTCACCACCGCTAAGCTAAAGGAGGCTAATGTTGGGCTATAAAGGAACTACAGCACGGTCACATGACTTCACGTCACCACCGCTAAGCTAAAGGAGGCTAATGTTGGGCTATAAAGGAACTACAGCACGGTCACATGACTTCACGTCACTACCGCTAAGCTAAAGGCGGCTAATGTTGGGCTATAAAGGAACTACAGCACGGTCACAGGACTTCACGTCACCACCGCTAAGCTAAAGGAGGCTAATGTTGGGCTATAAAGGAACTACAGCACGGTCATATGACTTCACGTCACCACCGCTAAGCTAAAGGAGGCTAATGTTGGGCATGATGACAATTAGTCGTCTCATTTAGAAACTGGTTAGTAACCATATTTTAAATTCACTAGTGGGGTATTTACTGACGTATTCTGTCGTAGTGTAAATGAGACGACTAAACGTCATCACGCCCAACATTAGCCGCCTTTAGCTTAGCGGTGGTGACGTGAAGTCATGTGACCGTGACAGCGCCTCTTCACGAGCAAACGCGCTGTGATGCATTACTCAGCTCCAAACTTTAGAAAACAATCCTTTCTTTGTCTAATCTATTTCAGCATTTATCACGGTGACGATTGGAGCGCAGATGCGTTCTGTTTCTGGTCCAGCCGGGGAGTCATCGTCTGCTGGGGGAGGGAAACGAGAGGGAGGCGTTAAACAGAAGAGTATGGTCGACCCCCCATCACCTCCTTCTCTCTCACCCCCAGAGGAGAAAACATGGCCGCTATAATCTCTTTTCCTGGCGCTCCATGAAAGAGCTGCTCAGATCTGCTGCCCCTCACCCTGCCGTCCATCTTCATCTCCCCCTCGTCTTCCTCTCTGGTTCCCGCTCTTCACTTCCTCGTCCAGGATCTCACCTCATCCGTCAGACGCTCACTTCCCTTCATTTCTCACACCTCCAGATATTGCTTTCAGATCTAGAGTGTCTGGATGGAAGTTAGCATCCAAAGGGCGTCCCTCTCGATCTTTCCATTGGACACAGCGCGGTCACATGACGTCCCCACGCTAAGCTACATGTGGCTATTGTTGGGTGTGATGGCGTTTAGTCGTCTCATTAGACACCAGTGGGGATTTAAGGACATCGTTAATGTAAAATCTCTTTCTCCTTATTTCAGGCTAACGACCAAAAACACATTCAGAGAACCATTGACCTCCAGACGAGGTGGAACGCTGAGGTTTAGGACTAACTTGTGTCCCACTCTATTAGAAAAGAGTGTATCCTTATTTATGAACCTCTGAAGTGTTACGATTCGCTGAGGGGTGTCATCCTTCACAAACCCCTTCCTCACATCACATAGTCTACAACACTCAATAACACACGCCAGCTGTCTCTTCTCTTCTCACACACACAGCAGAACACACACACACACACACACACACACACACACACACACACACACACACACACACACACACACACACACACACACACACACACACACACACACACACACACACACACACACAGGGAGTTAATCAGACCTGTAAAACCCTGCTTGCCGGTGGAAGATAAGCTCAGTGCTGTTAGCCTCCTGAGAGCGACTCTCCTCCAGCGCTGCCGGGGAACCGCCTGATAAGAGAGGAGAGTGTGGGACACCCTGAAACACACACACACACACACACACACACACACACACACACACACACACACACACACACACACACACACACACACACACACACACACACACACACACACACACACACACACACACACACACACACACACACACACACACACACACACCATCAGTGAGCCAGGATCTTCTGCTGAGCCAATCAGCAGCTCGAGGCTCCACAGATCCTCCTCGTCCGTCAGGTGCCGCTGCAGGTGGCGGTTAGCATCTATGCTAATGTGAGCTATCGCAGAAACATGTATTTATTCGGGGGGATTCAGAACAGGATTGCTTCTCTTCACTTTTAAGATCTTTTATCAAAAAGCAAATCAATCAGAAAACTTTCTGCCATAACTTTACTCCGTGTTTTGAAGTGCTCCACCTTGATGTACAAGGGGCTACCTCCCTTTCTCAGGGGTCTTTATTTGGTAATTAAGCTCCGATGCTAATTAAGCTCCGACCTGTGTTTCTGGCCCGTCGGGAGTCAGTTCAAATGATCCAGCGAACACACGTATACGCTGAGATGTGGAATACTGCGTTTCAACATCAGAAGCTGTTTGAAAAGTCAGAGGAGGAATCTATGCAGCGTGTATTTTAATATCAAAGACACGACCTCCAGAGCTTTGTGAAAGAAAATGAGCGAGAGTGAGATAAATACGCAATTAACTCAGGATACCATTTATGAACCAGGACGTGGACTTGAACCGGATGAAGACACAGCCATTGACTCGCATTGTGGAATAACATCTAGTTATTAGTGTTCCTTATTCTTCTATTTGTCTGTCTGTTAAATTAAGACCTTTTTTAAATCTATTTTTCATGTTGTTTTGTATATGCACACATGTGTCTTTGCCTCGCAGCCCCTCTGCAGCCCCTCTGCAGCAGCCCCTCTGCAGCAGCCCCTCTGCAGTGGCCCCTCTGCAGCAGCCCCTCACAGCCCCTCTGCAGCCCCTCTGCAGTGGCCCCTCTGCAGCCCCTCTGCAGCAGCCCCTCTGCAGCAGCCCTCTGCAGCAGCCCCTCTGCAGCCCCTCTGCAGCCCCTCTGCAGCCCCTCTGCAGCAGCCCCTCTGCAGCAGCCCCTCACAGCCCCTCTGCAGCCCCTCTGCAGCAGCCCCTCTGCAGCAGCCCCTCTGCAGCAGCCCCTCTGCAGCAGCCCCTCACAGCCCCTCTGCAGCCCCTCTGCAGCCCCTCTGCAGCAGCCCCTCTGCAGCCCCTCTGCAGCAGCCCCTCTGCAGCCCCTCTGCAGCCCCTCTGCAGCCCCTCTGCAGTGGCCCCTCTGCAGCCCCTCTGCAGCCCCTCTGCAGCAGCCCCTCTGCAGCCCCTCTGCAGCAGCCCCTCTGCAGCCCCTCTGTAGCCCCTCGCAGCCCCTCTGCAGTGGCCCCTCTGCAGCCCCTCTGCAGCCCCTCTGCAGCAGCCCCTCTGCAGCCCCTCTGTAGCCCCTCACAGCCCCTCTGCAGCAGCCCCTCTGCAGCCCCTCGCAGCCCCTCTGCAGTGGCCCCCTAGCTTTGACATGACAAAACTGATATTTTTGTTTCACATTGGATCTTCTATCTTGGAGTTTGAAGTGAGACTGTGTGAAATAATATGTATAATTCATCTGCTAATCGATGCATCACATCCTTCTGTATCCTGACCTTTCCCTGTGGGGGGCAACAGTCACATGTTAGACCCCTGACAAATGTGTTTGGATCTAAAACAGTTTAAATGATTTTGAGGAAATTATTAATAATTCAGAAAATAAATTAAAAAAAATGAATTATGTTTTTTTTGGGGGGAATTGATTTTGTCTGATTTCTCAGCTTTGTGGGGGGGGGGGTCTTAAAGATCGCAGGACTCAGATTGTGTCTCTCTGGAACTCAAGGTCTGGTAGCACAGTCTGAATTCTGAGGGATGAAATCTGATTTATGACATTCTTTCAGTTTCAGGAAAGAAATCTGGAATTAATATTTTTCAGATTTTTTGTTTCGTTTTTTGAATTTTGAATTGACTTTTTCTCAGAACTAAATGTATACTTTTGGTCAGATCAAAAAATGGACTTGATTGTTTTCGGTTCTGATATTAAAGCCTGAGGAAAATCTTTTCTGAAAATCTTAAAGATTACAGAATTCTGACTTTTTCTCTCAGAACAAAAATAAAAGATCACATGTGGCCCTTCCCCTCTTCCGTAGCCCGCAGGACGTCGTGGAGTATCAAGTACCTCAATGTTTTGAAGTACTTGAAATCCACCTCTTTGTGGCAGAACACTTGACTCCTCTGCAGCTCTCTTTATTTTCATTTATCTCTCTTTTAATCTCTTATAATATTCTAACAATGTCAATTGCAGGTAATTCGCTTTCACAGAGAGATAGTAAATATTAAATTATATTCTTAACATCTTCCAACTGAGTCTCAGTGGGGATGTAATAAAGTGCATTTACTCAAATACTGTTTGCAGTAAATCCCCTGATATAAACCTGGACATGTCATGTATTATAAAGGCCTACGTGTCTTGTTACATGTTAACTGAGATTTGAAGTGCAGTATTTTTACTTAAACTCCCTCTGAGTTGCAGCAGATGTTGTGTTTTTGTAAGTTGGCGCGGGTCAAATGCTCTTAATTGAAATCCAGCAGAAGAACCGGGAGAACGGCTCGGCTCTGCTCGGGTCCGCGGGCCGTGCCAAGGTCAGCATTCCCCGGCAGAGCGTTGTCAGGTTAGTGTGTGTGTGTGTGTGAGTGTGTGTGCGTGCGTGCGTGCGTGCGTAAACTGCTGCGTGTTGCATGCATAACGATAAAGGGAAAGGTAAAGAAAGTTTTCACGATGTTTTTAGGCAAACAAAAAACGAGTACAAAAGTGTTGGAGATGTTCCGAATGAGATGCTTCCAGATAGGGTCGTTGTAGGGGTTACTGAGCCAAATGTGTGCGTGAAACAAACATGGTTGCTCTCTTAAGAACATCTTTTTAGTTTCCTAAAACCCTTAATATTTGTATCCCCTCTAAAATACACGGATGTTAAAAATACGAGCATTAAAAGGACCCTGTGGTGCGTTCAGGTGCCACACAGGCCGCGTGTTCGATGCAAATGGATTTAAGAAGGAGGTCAAATAAAAGGCCTAGAAACAAAAGGAAAGAAATGTCTGAGAGGCCTTTTCAGACCAAATGAGATGCTCGTGTTGGACACGTTCTGATGCAGCTTTTATGAATGATACAGGATGAACCAGGCGTCGTGTGCAAAGCGGAAGTTAGAGAGAGTGCGCAGGTTGAGTACATTAAAATAAATAAATAACATCAATAATATATAATATAACACAACATGGTGTCTGTCTATCAGTGCAGAGACACGGGATGCGTTTTAACACGTGATTGCGATCGGACAGACACAACAAGGGTTAATGAAAAATACAGCTTGAGACGTCTCATCTCCTGCAGGCCGCGCAGGCCACACACACACACACACACACACACACACACACACACACACACACACACACACACACACACACACACACACACACACACACACACACACGCAGACATTAATAATTAATCGGACAGATTTTAAAACGCTGTATTTGTTGTTTCACTGAATTCGGGCCTTAAATCGCAAAAATATATAATAATAAAAATATATTCATGAAAACAAATTAGTCTTCATGTTTTGTGGCCATCTTTATATCATTAAACTATTTACAAACTCTAAAATATAATACATATAATATGAATCCATGAACCCCCTGTCGCAGAGCATTTCACCATGTTGACCACATTGAGGCCTCGTGCTCATGTGTGTGTTTCACTGTGAGCTGGAAAGCATTTCGCAAAGGTATAAAGTCGCATTGTGTGAGTTTTATCTTAATTAAATTAAGAAACGACGGAAATTAAATATAATTCAAATGAAATGGAGCTAAATCAAAAGACTGTGCATTTAATGTGGCGTAATGTAACCACGTCTTGACTCAAACTGAGGGGTACATGTACCTGCTGATCCTCTTAGACAGCAACAAGGAAAGCTTAACAATACATGCAAGTGTGGTTATATTGAGAATATAATTATCTCATTTAATTAACCCGGTTTCCAATCAATTAATCCAACATTTAAAAATACTGAAATGTGTTTTTAGTCCAAAATTGATCTAAAAACTGGGATTTTTTTTTATGGTTTTTAATATTTGTGCGAAAGACAAACCGCTCCAGCTTCACAGTAGCGTTCATCTGGAAGTCCCTGAGTGTCTGTCAGCTGTGTGCTCCTGTTTGGAGAGACATAAAGAACCATCCTCTGCCTGCATGACGTCACCAGCTGCGCGCTTCCACCCAAAGCCTCTTTTCCCATAAAAAGGTCAGCACGCGCGTGTGGGGTAATGTATTCCACACCGGGACATCTGATCCATTTACAACCCGGGATACATTTAATATGTATAATGAATACTTGTTGTGTTTCTGCACCTGCTCTGCTTTGTCCAGGACAACATGAACACATCACGTTAGACTCTGGGAACAACAACAACAACAACAAGGCCTTACATCTGGACACGGTGCTGCTGTGCGTACATGTGGAGGATATACTAATCTGACATAAGGTTATATAAGGCCTAATATATTAACTTCTCTCCACACGCCTGATATCATCCGTAAAAAAGGCATGATAATTAACTGTGGATATTTTCTACAATATTTAACTTTTTATTTCATCTTATTCTATTTTAAATGCATAACATGTTCCTTATTCTGCATTTACTTGCCCATGTAGTCACTTGCACTATTTTCTCTTGCACTGTTATTTTTCCATGTCCTCTTCTGTCGTGTTGTCAAACTGATATTCTGTAAACTGTGAAGTCCACTGAGACAAATGTAACATGTGTGATATTGGGCTATATAAATAAACATTGATTGATTGATATTATTTGTATTATATTTTGCATTTTGGAGTAGTTTTATGTGTATATGCCAGAATTCAACTGGAGCTATTGGTATATTACAAAAACACCTTTGACTGTTTAAATATTTCCCAAACGAGGGAATTAAAATCCATAGAAATGCAATTGAATAAAAAAAGAAATACACTTTCTGTTCTAAGTCACATCTCCTGAAAATACACTTCCACATCCAAGTGAACTCAAAGTAAAGACAGGTTTTACTGCAAACCTTCCTGATTGTAAACTTTGACATCTCGTATTTAACGCACACATATTTGGGGTTACCCTAATTTACCCGGAATTACCCTGCTATATGTTGCACGTGACAAACACATATTTAAACCAAGGCAATTCAAATCCTAAAAAATCCAATTGAAAATCCATTTCAGTTTAAATTCACCAGGTGGAGGTCACATCTCCTGAAATATAAACTTTGACATCCAACTGAACTAAAAGTAAAGAGAGGTTTTATTTGTATTTAGCACTTCGGTCACATTTGACTGCAAACCTTCCTGATTGTAAACTTTGACGTCTTGTATTTTACGCACAGATATTTGGGTTTACCCTCACCCCATACCCCCCTCTCTCCCCCCTCCGTCGGCCTCGCGCTGCCCCGTCACTTTCCCCGGTGAAGCTGCTAATCCCCTGCGTCCCTGCTTCACTCTGAGCCCGGATTTAATTCCTCTAAAGCCCCAGCTGCCGCCCTGCTTTACTCACGGAGCTCCGCAGCCTGCACCGGGTTTTAATAATTCACCAGCCCGCCTTTCGCTGCTGCTGCCCGGCCTGGAGGAGCAGCAGGACCGACCCCCTCTCCGCGGTTCTTCCCCGGATCCCTCCACTGTAACTTCCCGTGTAAAGGAGCGCGTGGAGCGAAAGGAAAACCCCGAATCAGGAAAGGAAAGGAAAGGAAAGAGGAAGCGTTACGCAGGAGGAACAGCTGATCCGAAGAGCGCGTAACTCCGGATCTGTCACTCGGGTTTTAGTAGGGGAGTGTGTCGGTGGTGCAGCGCGCGCGGGATATTACCGGAACCGGGACAGACTGCAGAGCGAGAGAGAGAGGAGGAAGGCTTTTCATGGAGATATCCTGAGTTATAAAGCACCTTGCATTGGATTACACCGCGCGGGGCTGCTCTGGCTGAGAGGAGACGGTTCGAAATCAGAAAATAAAATGCACACCGGGCTCCATTAGGGTTGTTTTGCTTCCGGTATAATAAGGCCAAGCAGCAGCAGCAGGAGGAGGAGAAGAAGAAGAGACGACAGGAGAACTTTCTCTCTCACACTTTTTTTTTTGGAAGCCGAACTTTTGAGAGTGGAAAATGGGTCTTTGAGAGTTTGGCACATTTCCCTTCACCACAATGGTACGTGCCGCGTGAACTAATAACGTGCTCTTTTATTCAGGGTGCAGCTTTGCATTGTGGTTTAGCGACACGCAGAATGACAGTTTGTGTGTGTGTGTGTGTGTGTGTGTGTGTGTGTGTGTGTGTGTGTGTGTGTGTGTGTGTGTGTGTGTGTGTGTGTGTGTGTGTGTGTGTGTGTGTGTGTGTGTGTGTGTTACTTCTGAAGTCCTTCCACCTGCCTGCAGTCAGGTTTTTTATATTAGGACATGTTGCTGAATCAGGTCTATTTTTAAAAGGCTGCTGCCTGCGCGAGAACATAATACTTCTTATTTTAATTCCAACACGTGTTGCTAAAATGTGTTTCTGGCCAAATCAGTGTCCAGCCCTCAGTGCCCTTTATCCACGTGGAGCACACACTCCCCTCTTTCTATTGGCCTGCGGTGATGTGGGCCTGCCTGGAACTATTTATAATCAAAGAGATTCGCGTTATCACATATCATTCAGCGCGAGCAGAGGCTTTTATTGTGAAGGTGACAGGGCGCCCAGGGTTACGGTCGCCCAGGGTTACGGTCGCGCCGAAAGCACAAGGTTTTACAGAGTTTGGAAACTTGGCCTTGGGAGGATGGAACTTATTGTGGTGCCAACTTTCAATTATTGGTTTTGCGCGTAATTACGCAGCGCGGTTTAGAGCCGTCCCTCCAGTGCGCAGGTGATTTATGTGCACTTCAGAGCACTCATGTGACATCGCGAAAGAAAGCTTTTTATTTGGGAATCTGCTCAACTTTCTTTTATTCAACATATCATATGTGATGTGTGGTTTCCTCATGATTTGAATTGGCCGGGCTCTTTCCATTTGATCCTCATCTGCCCCGAACAGCATATTTGTTTAAATTGGCAAATGTATTCCCTGAGCAATAAGGAGTGTGCTTTATATCCGGAGTTATGCTACGAAGCTCTCACATCCTTGACCCTTCTGAGGATCCTTTTCCTGGCACCAAATGAGTGAAGTCAGGCAGGAGTTAGGGGAACCTCCCACATACAACCTTGAAGCTGCTCGGATACCAGGAGAGGGATCTTTGCACATGAATATGGAGGCTTATTAGTATGAATAATTATTTGTTTACAGGCATCCTCGCTGACATGGCAGCTGCCCAAGAAGCTCATCAGTAAAAACAGATACAGAATTCAGGACAGGACTCTTCTGGGATTATCTCAGCTTGTTATTCTCCTACTTATAGCTCACCTCTTTTTTTATCTCTGAAAGGAAAGCTAATATTGGGAAATTGTGCCAGATATCTCCGTTTGCGTGTTAGTCAGAATGCACTGGAGGCATCTGTCAATCACAGCCTGTGTTTCCATTAGCTGCCCCCGCGGATACATCTCCAGCTACGACACAAATAAACTTCTGCCGACGACCAGAAAACCACATTTATAAAAGTACTTTTCTTCCTCTAAGTCACTATATTTTGTTACGTGCATTCAGACACGTTACTACGGTGGCTGAAAGGGACCAACACGACCCAACACATTTCCACTTTCAAACATATAAAAACACAAATGAGCCAACACATGCAGATGAATACAACTTGACGACACGTGCCGAGTGTTTACGGAAAGCCCCGGATGAACAAAACACTGCAAATCAAACTATTTGTATTTGCACTGTTTTCTTTCGGCACCTGTAAAATACTGCAACTCGTTATTGTCTAAAATAAATGAGACGTTTATTTAACTTGATAAATGATAATAGGATAGCACTCCAATATGTTTACATAGCCATCATTTAAAATGAACGAGGCAACGGTTTCCAAGCATGGTTTCTCAGTAACGAGTAGAAAGAAAAGTCCTGTCCGCTCAGCTCCGCTCAGCGAGGTGAGGCCTTTCAAATATATGCAGAATACATGCTTAGATTGTGTCGCCTCAACACAGGGATGTCAGCCTTTGCAGATCCTTTACATGCACACACACCTATAGAACACACACACACACACACACACACACACACACACACACACACACACACACACACACACACACACACACACACACACACACACACACACACACACACACACACACACACACACACACACACACACACACACACACACACACACACACACACACACACACACACACACACACACGGAGAACAGAATAGGGCCTCTTTAATAATGCCTCCATTATGAAGTAAGAGACGTCATGTTTGAAATATATCGACGTGCATTAAAAGCCTCTCATGGTCAGCAGATGTGTGATCATGTGAGTCAATGTGTCATCATTCAGAGCTGTGTACATAGTTTTGGTAATTGTATCCCGCGCTGTTTGTGTGTGTGTGTGTGTGTGTGTGGTCTTGCGTTACTATACTTGTGGGGACCTACATCTGTTTACACCGTCACGTGTGGGGACTCGCCTCCCTTATGGGGACAAAATGGAGGTCCTCATGAGGGGGATCATTAATTTTAGGGTGAAGACTATAGGATTAGGATTAGGGTTAGGGGTAAGGGTAAGAGTTAGAGTTAGGCATGTGTTGGTTCTGGTTAGGATAAGTCTCCAGGAAATGCATGTAAGTCAATGTAATGTCCCCTGAAGTGATGTATACATGGTATGTGTGTGTGTGTGTGTGTGTGTGTGCGTGTGTGTGTGTGTGTGTGTGCGTGCGTGCGTGCGTGTGTGTGTGTGCGTGCGTGTGTGTGTGCGTGTGTGTGTGTGTGTGTGTGTGCGTGCGTGCGTGCGTGTGTGTGTGTGTGCGTGCGTGTGTGTGTGTGTGTGTGTGTGTGTGTGTGTGTGGTTTTCCAGTCTTGGCTGTTGCTGCCAGTGATGTCATCCTCTCGCTGTATACAGAATTCGAAGCCATTATGTTTGTCCTGGCCTTGACGTTTCTCTGGAAAAATAAATAAGGCTTGGAGCAGGATCATCAGGCCGGGATCGTGTGGTTTGTTTGCCTCGGTTTAAAGACGGAAACTCTGCTATACGTTTGAACAGCGTAAATATTAGTGAACTCAGAGGGCTCTGTCAGGTTTAGCAGAGGAGCTATGGAGGACGTATGTGATGCATTCCTTGGTGTGACATTCATGTTGCTCTAAATGATTCAGGCCTCAAAGTCGAGGCTTTTTCTGAATGTGTTTTTGTTGTTAGCGGAAGAGATTTTAATTCGGAAGAGATTTTAATTCTATAACATAAAATACATCAGTAAATACCCCACTGGTGAATTTAAAAACAGCGTTTACGAAAAAGTGTCTAAATGAGACGACTAAACGTCATCACGTGCAACATTAGCCGCCTTTAGCTTAGCGGTGGTGACGTGAAGTCATGTGACCGTGCTGTAGTTCCTTTATAGCCCAACATTAGCCTCCTTTAGCTTAGCGGTGGTGACGTGAAGTCATGTGACCGTGCTGTAGTTCCTTTATAGCCCAACATTAGCCTCCTTTAGCTTAGCGGTGGTGACGTAAGGTCATGTGACCGTGCTGTAGTTCCTTTATAGCCCAACATTAGCCTCCTTTAGCTTAGCGGTGGTGATGTGAAGTCATGTGACCGTGCTCTAGTTCCTCTATAGCCCAACATTAGCCTCCTTTAACTTAGCGGTGGCGACGTGAAGTCATGTGACCGTGCTGTAGTTCCTTTATAGCCCAACATTAGCCACCTTTAGCTTAGCGGTGGCGACGTGAAGTCATGTGACCATGCTGTAGTTCCTTTATAGCCCAACATTAGCCACCTTTAGCTTAGCGGAGGTGACGTGAAGTCATGTGACCATGCTGTAGTTCCTTTATAGCCCAACATTAGCCACCTTTAGCTTAGCGGTGGTGACGTAAAGTCATGTGACCGTGCTGTAGTTCCTTTATAGCCCAACATTAGCCTCCTTTAGCTTAGCGGTGGTGATGTGAAGTCATGTGACCGTGCTCTAGTTCCTCTATAGCCCAACATTAGCCTCCTTTAACTTAGCGGTGGCGACGTGAAGTCATGTGACCGTGCTGTAGTTCCTTTATAGCCCAACATTAGCCACCTTTAGCTTAGCGGTGGCGACGTGAAGTCATGTGACCGTGCTCTAGTTCCTCTATAGCCCAACATTAGCCTCCTTTAACTTAGCGGTGGCGACGTGAAGTCATGTGACCGTGCTGTAGTTCCTTTATAGCCCAACATTAGCCACCTTTAGCTTAGCGGTGGCGACGTGAAGTCATGTGACCGTGCTCTAGTTCCTCTATAGCCCAACATTAGCCTCCTTTAGCTTAGCGGTGGCGACGTGAAGTCATGTGACCGTGCTGTAGTTCCTTTATAGCCCAACATTAGCTACCTTTAGCTTAGCGGTGGTGACGTGAAGTCATGTGACCGTGATTTAGTTCCTTTATACACTAACGTTAGCTTTTTACTTCAGAAATCCTAAAGTGGTGTTGAGCGTGTTAATAGAATACACATTTGTTTTACACAGAGATTATTTTATATATAATCACATTATTGGTCAGGGCACATCATCTGAAAAACACTCTATAGTGGGAGAAATCTTCCTTTTCCGGGCCGTCTTCATTATTTACAAGGTAAAAATTCACAAAAGCATACAAGTGTATTATCCGTTAATCTTTCACTTGCTTTTCATGGTCACCTTGAATCATTAGGAATTAAAAAGCCTCCCTCGGGAACAGAGAGCTGTCTCTCTGAGTGAAACCTCTTCTAATGGAGCGTTTGCTCTTGAAAAGATGAATGGTAGTTTTAAATGGAGGGTGTTTGTGATGAACCTGTTAGTGGAGAGTGCTTTGAGAGCAGCGGGGAGCCTCCTTAGGACTCCTTTCAGTGTTGACAAAGTGAAAAGAAGAGTGACTCATCTCACCTGTTCCCAACGAAGAGTTAGAGAGAGAGGCTCTGTCTCTAATGCAGACACATGAGGGACATTGACTTTGGAGAGGACTCTTTAAAGTAGAGACACTACACACTGATATACACCTGAACATCAGCAGGAGAGGACTATTTAAAGTAGAGACACTACATACTGATATACACCTGAACATCAGCAGGAGAGGACTCTTTAAAGTAGAGACACTACATACTGATATACACCTGAACATCAGCAGGAGAGGACTCTTTAAAGTAGAGACACTACATACTGATATACACCTGAACATCAGCAGGAGAGGACTCTTTAAAGTAGAGACACTACACACTGATATACACCTGGACATCAGCAGGAGAGGACTCTTTAAAGTAGAGACACTACATACTGATATACACCTGGACATCAGCAGGAGAGGACTCTTTAAAGTAGAGACACTACATACTGATATACAGCTGAACATCAGCAGGAGAGGACTCTTTAAAGTAGAGACACTACATACTGATATACACCTGAACATCAGCAGGAGAGGACTCTTTAAAGTAGAGACACTATATACTGATATACACCTGAACATCAGCAGGAGAGGACTCTTTAAAGTAGAGACACTACATACTGATATACACCTGAACATCAGCAGGAGAGGACTCTTTAAAGTAGAGACACTACACACTGATATACACCTGAACATCAGCAGGAGAGGACTCTTTAAAGTAGAGACACTACATACTGATATACACCTGAACATCAGCAGGAGAGGACTCTTTAAAGTAGAGACACTACATACTGATATACACCTGAACATCAGCAGGAGAGGACTCTTTAAAGTAGAGACACTACACACTGATATACACCTGGACATCAGCAGGAGAGGACTCTTTAAAGTAGAGACACTACATACTGATATACACCTGGACATCAGCAGGAGAGGACTCTTTAAAGTAGAGACACTACATACTGATATACACCTGAACATCAGCAGGAGAGGACTCTTTAAAGTAGAGACACTACACACTGATATACACCTGGACATCAGCAGGAGAGGACTCTTTAAAGTAGAGACACTACATACTGATATACACCTGAACATCAGCAGGAGAGGACTCTTTAAAGTAGAGACACTACATACTGATATACACCTGAACATCAGCAGGAGAGGACTCTTTAAAGTAGAGACACTACATACTGATATACACCTGAACATCAGCAGGAGAGGACTCTTTAAAGTAGAGACACTACATACTGATATACACCTGAACATCAGCAGGAGAGGACTCTTTAAAGTAGAGACACTACACACTGATATACGCCTGAACGTCTGATCACTCTTCTATCCAATTTCTGCCTCAATTACTTTATCAGGACTTACCCCTCACATTATTTGGTTTCACAAGACACCCCAGCTGTGTATCCGACTAATTTGAATCTACTTAATTTGGGAAGGTGTCGGTATCTGTGCCTTCCGAGTTTAATTTGCAAGAAAAGCGGAAAAACACACAACAACAATGCGTGTACTTCCCCTCCTCTTTAGGGCCTAATGAGGAACGAGAGCCAATAGCATTATTCATTAAACAGCGCTTGCCAGCTATTTATCACTGTAACAATATTAGCATATTTGTTTATATTTTCAACACTTTTTTTTTTTTTCTTCCCCCTGCATCCGCAACCAGGTTTAGCATTTTTAATAATCTGGCATCGAATGCATCGTGCCAAATTGAAAGCTGAAAAAGGAACCAGTGGCAAGCCCTAGAAACATAGTAAAAATCGTTTTAACACACACACACACACACACACACACACACCCCCACACACACACACTCCTCTAATTACCGCCTCCCCTGCTCTCTGTCTCGTTCCTCGCCTCCTGAGATGCAGGTGTAACATATCACATGTTCCCAGCGCTCCTCCCTGAGGTGGCGCTGGCGAGGACTCACACAACGTACATTTCCCTCTCTCAGATTCCCCCACACAATTTTTCTACAAACAAGTTCCCCCTCCCATCCCTTTCCCGCGCTTTGATGTAATGCCACATCTGCACAGGTTTGTTAGCTCGTTAGCAGGTGAAGAATGAGGATACAATGAAGGCTGAGTGAGGCGGGACCGGGGAGGACGTCGGTTGTGTTTCTGCAGAAGAAGAGAATAAAAGTGTGATGCTCTAGAAAGAGTTTTGCTCGCAGGGTCAATCAATTAGATTTCATTCATAAAGCCCAAAGTCACAAATTACACATTAGTTTAAGGCTAGGTTAGCTCCGTTAGCTACGTTAGCTCCGTTAGCTACGTTAGCTAGCTAGCTACGTTAGCTACGTTAGCTAGCTAGCTAGCTCACAGCAGATATGCAGTAACGTCAGAATGAGTCATGTGATCACGTTGTTAAAATAAGACCATAAAACATGTAATGGTAAGTTTACAACAGCAGAGATAGTTGTCCATCACCAAGCGCTCCGTCCCAGCTGTGTGCGTCACTCTT
This sequence comes from Pseudochaenichthys georgianus, assembly GCF_902827115.2. Taxonomy (NCBI): domain Eukaryota; kingdom Metazoa; phylum Chordata; class Actinopteri; order Perciformes; family Channichthyidae; genus Pseudochaenichthys; species Pseudochaenichthys georgianus. The sequence continues at coordinate 43,554 of NW_027263382.1, forward strand.
TAGTGTCCCCTGGTCTCCCAGCTGTGTGCGTCACGTTTTAGTGTCCCCTCGTCTCCCAGCGTCACTTTTTAGTGTCCCCTAGTTTCCCAGCTGTGTGCGTCACTCTTTAGTGTCCCCTGGTCTCCCAGCTGTGTGCGTCACGTTTTAGTGTCCCCTCGTCTCCCAGCGTCACTTTTTAGTGTCCCCTAGTTTCCCAGCTGTGTGCGTCACTCTTTAGTGTCCCCTGGTCTCCCAGCTGTGTGCGTCACTCTTTAGTGTCCCCTGGTCTCCCAGCTGTGTGCGTCACTCTTTAGTGTCCCCTGGTCTCCCAGCTGTGTGCGTCACTCTTTAGTGTCCCCTGGTCTCCCAGCTGTGTGCGTCACGTTTTAGTGTCCCCTCGTCTCCCAGCGTCACTCTTTAGTGTCCCCTGGTCTCCCAGCTGTGTGCGTCACTTTTTAGTGTCCCCTGGTCTCCCAGCTGTGTGCGTCACTCTTTAGTGTCCCCTGGTCTCCCAGCTGTGTGCGTCACTCTTTAGTGTCCCCTGGTCTCCCAGCTGTGTGCGTCACTCTTTAGTGTCCCCTGGTCTTCCAGCTGTGTGCGTCACTTTTTAGTGTCCCCTGGTCTCCCAGCTGTGTGCGTCACTTTTTAGTGTCCCCTGGTCCCCCAGCTGTGTGAGCCACTTTTTAGTATCCCCTGGTCTCCCAGCTGTGTGCGTCACTCTTCAGGGTCCCCTGGTCTCCCAGCTGTGTGCATCACTCTTTAGTGTCCCCTGGTCTCCCAGCTGTGTGCGTCACTCTTTAGTGCCCCCCGGTCTCCCAGCTGTGTGCGTCACTCTTTAGTGTCCCCTGGTCTCCCAGCTGTGTGCGTCACTCTTTAGTGTCCCCTGGTCTCCCAGCTGTGTGCGTCACTCTTTAGTGTCCCCCGGTCTGCGTTGTGTTTTGTATTAGCATCGTTTCTGAAGCTGCGGCGCGTTTCTGCAAGTGTTTTGGGCCGTTTAAAGCGTTTGCACATGTCAGTATACATTTGGTTTTACTATTTTAGTAACGTACCACTATACTAGTATCAAAAGGAAGCCATCATTAATGTTTCGGGTTGATTGATCCGTCTGTAATCTGCTACAACAAACGGATATTGCTAACTAGATAGCTAACAATCGCAATCGTCACCTCCTGTGACATTTCAACATTTTGGGTAATTTGCTTTTTTTTCCAAGATTGACTTTAGCCTCGCTTGGCAAAAAAACATGTCGATTTAACCCCTTATTTTGTGACTGTAACATACACGTTTTTTATCTCATTAATTGGTCTATTTTGTACTTCCATGCATTAGATTAAAATCTTCTCCACATAAGCGAGAAAAAGCACCAAGGCGAATATCCCATTTTACAACCTCTCTGAACGTGTCGCTCACATCATGTGTTTTTTGGCCTTGGATCCGAATTATTTTATCCTCTTTTCCACTTTGTCTGCCGTTATAAAAGCACGTTCGTGCCCTCGTTGATAACATCTGATCTGGGGCTGTGTTACACTCTGGTCTCGGTCACTCCTGGACATCAAATGGTTTCTGGAGCTTTTTAAGTGTTAATTACACTTTGGAGGCTTTACTGTAGCTGCAGGCCGGCCATATGGATCGGACATATGCTGCATATATATAGAAAAACACGTATATATAATTGATACCATGCTCCATAAAAACTGATGGAGAGGGTGGAAAAGGGGCCAGTGCTGCGGGAGCTACATCAAACAGACGATAGAAAAATAAGAGATGTATTCATCAACACACCGACGAAGTTATCCTTTAACCTTGATGTTCGGGTCAATTTAATATCATGTTCAGGTGTATTTCAGTATGTAGTGTCTCTACTTTAAAGAGTCCTCTCCTGCTGATGTTCAGGTGTATATCAGTATGTAGTGTCTCTACTTTAAAGAGTCCTCTTCTGCTGATGTTCAGGTGTATATCAGTATGTGGTGTCTCTACTTTAAAGAGTCCTCTCCTGCTGATGTTCAGGTGTATATCAGTATGTAGTGTCTCTACTTTAAAGAGTCCTCTCCTGCTGATGTTCAGGTGTATATCAGTAGTGTAGTGTCTCTACTTTAAAGAGTCCTCTCCTGCTGATGTTCAGGTGTATATCAGTATGTAGTGTCTCTACTTTAAAGAGTCCTCTCCTGCTGATGTTCAGGTGTATATCAGTATGTAGGTGTCTCTACTTTAAAGAGTCCTCTCCTGCTGATGTTCAGGTGTATATCAGTATGTGGTGTCTCTACTTTAAAGAGTCCTCTCCTGCTGATGTTCAGGTGTATATCAGTATGTAGTGTCTCTACTTTAAAGAGTCCTCTCCTGCTGATGTTCAGGTGTATATCAGTATGTAGTGTCTCTACTTTAAAGAGTCCTCTCCTGCTGATGTTCAGGTGTATATCAGTATGTAGTGTCTCTACTTTAAAGAGTCCTCTCCTGCTGATGTTCAGGTGTATATCAGTATGTAGTGTCTCTACTTTAAAGAGTCCTCTCCTGCTGATGTTCAGGTGTATATCAGTATGTAGTGTCTCTACTTTAAAGAGTCCTCTCCTGCTGATGTTCAGGTGTATATCAGTATGTAGTGTCTCTACTTTAAAGAGTCCTCTCCTGCTGATGTTCAGGTGTATATCAGTATGTAGTGTCTCTACTTTAAAGAGTCCTCTCCTGCTGATGTTCAGGTGTATATCAGTATGTAGTGTCTCTACTTTAAAGAGTCCTCTCCTGCTGATGTTCAGGTGTATATCAGTATGTAGTGTCTCTACTTTAAAGAGTCCTCTCCTGCTGATGTTCAGGTGTATATCAGTATGTAGTGTCTCTACTTTAAAGAGTCCTCTCCTGCTGATGTTCAGGTGTATATCAGTATGTAGTGTCTCTACTTTAAAGAGTCCTCTCCTGCTGATGTTCAGGTGTATATCAGTATGTAGGTGTCTCTACTTTAAAGAGTCCTCTCCTGCTGATGTTCAGGTGTATATCAGTATGTAGTGTCTCTACTTTAAAGAGTCCTCTCCTGCTGATGTTCAGGTGTATATCAGTATGTAGTGTCTCTACTTTAAAGAGTCCTCTCCTGCTGATGTTCAGGTGTATATCAGTATGTAGTGTCTCTACTTTAAAGAGTCCTCTCCTGCTGATGTTCAGGTGTATATCAGTATGTAGTGTCTCTACTTTAAAGAGTCCTCTCCTGCTGATGTTCAGGTGTATATCAGTATGTAGTGTCTCTACTTTAAAGAGTCCTCTCCTGCTGATGTTCAGGTGTATATCAGTATGTAGTGTCTCTACTTTAAAGAGTCCTCTCCTGCTGATGTTCAGGTGTATATCAGTATGTAGTGTCTCTACTTTAAAGAGTCCTCTCCTGCTGATGTTCAGGTGTATATCAGTATGTAGTGTCTCTACTTTAAAGAGTCCTCTCCTGCTGATGTTCAGGTGTATATCAGTATGTAGTGTCTCTACTTTAAAGAGTCCTCTCCTGCTGATGTTCAGGTGTATATCAGTATGTAGTGTCTCTACTTTAAAGAGTCCTCTCCTGCTGATGTTCAGGTGTATATCAGTATGTAGTGTCTCTACTTTAAAGAGTCCTCTCCTGCTGATGTTCAGGTGTATATCAGTATGTAGTGTCTCTACTTTAAAGAGTCCTCTCCTGCTGATGTTCAGGTGTATATCAGTATGTAGTGTCTCTACTTTAAAGAGTCCTCTCCTGCTGATGTTCAGGTGTATATCAGTATGTAGTGTCTCTACTTTAAAGAGTCCTCTCCTGCTGATGTTCAGGTGTATATCAGTATGTAGTGTCTCTACTTTAAAGAGTCCTCTCCTGCTGATGTTCAGGTGTATATCAGTATGTAGTGTCTCTACTTTAAAGAGTCCTCTCCTGCTGATGTTCAGGTGTATATCAGTATGTAGTGTCTCTACTTTAAAGAGTCCTCTCCTGCTGATGTTCAGGTGTATATCAGTATGTAGTGTCTCTACTTTAAAGAGTCCTCTCCTGCTGATGTTCAGGTGTATATCAGTATGTAGTGTCTCTACTTTAAAGAGTCCTCTCCTGCTGATGTTCAGGTGTATATCAGTATGTAGTGTCTCTACTTTAAAGAGTCCTCTCCTGCTGATGTTCAGGTGTATATCAGTATGTAGTGTCTCTACTTTAAAGAGTCCTCTCCTGCTGATGTTCAGGTGTATATCAGTATGTAGTGTCTCTACTTTAAAGAGTCCTCTCCTGCTGATGTTCAGGTGTATATCAGTATGTAGTGTCTCTACTTTAAAGAGTCCTCTCCTGCTGATGTTCAGGTGTATATCAGTATGTAGTGTCTCTACTTTAAAGAGTCCTCTCCTGCTGATGTTCAGGTGTATATCAGTATGTAGTGTCTCTACTTTAAAGAGTCCTCTCCTGCTGATGTTCAGGTGTATATCAGTATGTAGTGTCTCTACTTTAAAGAGTCCTCTCCTGCTGATGTTCAGGTGTATATCAGTATGTAGTGTCTCTACTTTAAAGAGTCCTCTCCTGCTGATGTTCAGGTGTATATCAGTATGTAGTGTCTCTACTTTAAAGAGTCCTCTCCTGCTGATGTTCAGGTGTATATCAGTATGTAGTGTCTCTACTTTAAAGAGTCCTCTCCTGCTGATGTTCAGGTGTATATCAGTATGTAGTGTCTCTACTTTAGAGAGTCCTCTCCCGCTGATGTTCAGGTGTATATCAGTATGTAGTGTCTCTACTTTAAAGAGTCCTCTCCCTGCTGATGTTCAGGTGTATATCAGTATGTAGTGTCTCTACTTTAAAGAGTCCTCTCCTGCTGATGTTCAGGTGTATATCAGTATGTAGTGTCTCTACTTTAAAGAGTCCTCTCCTGCTGATGTTCAGGTGTATATCAGTATGTAGTGTCTGTACTTTAAAGAGTCCTCTCCTGCTGATGTTCAGGTGTATATCAGTATGTAGTGTCTCTACTTTAAAGAGTCCTCTCCTGCTGATGTTCAGGTGTATATCAGTATTTAGTTTCTCTACTTTAAAGAGTCCTCTCCTGCTGATGTTCAGGTGTATATCAGTATGTAGTGTCTCTACTTTAAAGAGTGCCCTCCTGCTGATGTTCAGGTGTATATCAGTATGTAGAGTCTCTACTTTAAAGAGTCCTCTCCTGCTGATGTTCAGGTGTATATCAGTATGTAGTGTCTCTACTTTAAAGAGTCCTCTCCTGTTGATGTCCAGGTGTATATCAGTATGTAGTGTCTCTACTTTAAAGAGTCCTCTCCTGCTGATGTCCAGGTGTATATCAGTATGTAGTGTCTGTACTTTCAAGAGTCCTCTCCTGCTGATGTTCAGGTGTATATCAGTATGTAGTGTCTCTACTTTAAAGAGTCCTCTCCTGCTGATGTTCAGGTGTATATCAGTATGTAGTGTCTCTACTTTAAACAGTCATCTCCTGCTGATGTTCAGGTGTATATCAGTATGTAGAGTCTCTACTTTAAAGAGTCCTCTCCCGCTGATGTTCAGGTGTATATCAGTATGTAGTGTCTCTACTTTAAAGAGTCCTCTCCCGCTGATGTTCAGGTGTATATCAGTATGTAGTGTCTCTACTTTAAAGAGTCCTCTCCTGCTGATGTTCAGGTGTATATCAGTATGTAGTGTCTCTACTTTAAAGAGTCCTCTCCTGCTGATGTGCAGGTGTATATCAGTATGTAGTGTCTCTACTTTAAAGAGTCCTCTCCTGCTGATGTTCAGGTGTATATCAGTATGTAGTGTCTCTACTTTAAAGAGTCCTCTCCTGCTGATGTTCAGGTGTATATCAGTATGTAGCGTCTCTACTTTAAAGAGTATGAATGGGAGAGAAACTCAGAGGGATTTTAGCGTTTGTAGACCATTCACATGCACTAAAACCTGTATACCCCTCGTCATGGCGTCCTTCTCTGGACCTGTCACCGTTAATCTGTGTTGGGACGCGGGAGGAAAACCATTGAAACCGTTCGTCCCACTAAACACTGCCCCTGTCAGACTCTCTGATCTCCGTGAAACTACTGGATATATGTTCCTCCGTTTATAATCACAGAGCGGCTCGGAGAAGGACGAGCAATTTGCCTCTTCCTCTGAAGGTCATGCAAAGTGCTTTTAAACTGGAGCTCAGACTGAAACAACAACAAGCAAAGCGCTTTGGAACATTAAAGCACGAGACATGTCACAGTGGGGCAGAACAAGAAGTTGGTCTTGGTCTTGTGGGTATTGTCCACAGTGACCATTGCATGTATAAAAGTGTAATGTGTATCTGTAAAGCGCTTTGAGCACTGGAAAAAGCGCTTTAATAAATGTAAGGAATTATTATTATTATTATTAACAAGATAATATGAACCTGGAAATGAAGCAGAATATCTTAATACTTCCACCTCTGTTAACTTCTGTGTTGTTTTTCCTGCAACTCTTCCGCCTGTGTCCGTGTTCGACCATTTCAAAAGCGTTTCGACTTCATCCTGAATGCAACCTCATATTTGAGTTAAAAAAGTCAAAATATTTGACTTATTTTTAATATAATTAAGATCTGATAACATATGTATGGAATATCATGGTATTATAGGTACATGTCAATAGTATAGGTATAGTATAAAGTTCAATATGAGGTGATACTGTGTCTCTGATCTTGTCTATAAGATATTTAAATTATCTCGAGAACACGACGCCTGTAAACAAGATGTCTCCTGACGTAAACAACAACGTGACGTCGGAGCTCCGTAAAAACAAATCTGTCTCTGCCGTCTGACTAGTGTTGTAGTCGAGACCAACTTCTCCGAGACCAAGACATTGCCGAGACCGGAGAGTAGCAAGACCAAGACCAAGACAAGACCAAGACCAAGACCAAGACCAAGACCAAGACAAGACCAAGACATTGCCGAGACCGGAGAGTAGCAAGACCAAGACCAAGACCAAGAGAAGACCAAGACCAAGACCAAGACAAGACCAAGACCAAGACCAAGAGAAGACCAAGACCAAGGCCAAGACCAAGACCAAGACAAGACCAAGACATTGCCGAGACCGGAGAGTAGCAAGACCAAGACCAAGACCAAGACCAAGACCAAGACAAGACCAAGACATTGCCGAGACCGGAGAGTAGCAAGACCAAGACCAAGACCAAGACCAAGACCAAGACAAGACCAAGACATTGCCGAGACCGGAGAGTAGCAAGACCAAGACCAAGACCAAGAGAAGACCAAGACCAAGACCAAGACAAGACCAAGACCAAGAGAAGACCAAGACCAAGGCCAAGACCAAGACCAAGACAAGACCAAGACATTGCCGAGACCGGAGAGTAGCAAGACCAAGACCAAGAGAAGACCAAGACCAAGACAAGACCAAGACCAAGACCAAGAGAAGACCAAGACAAGACCAAGACCAAGACCAAGACCAAGAGAAGACCAAGACCAAGACCAAGACCAAGACCAAGACATTGCCGAGACCGGAGAGTAGCAAGACCAAGACCAAGGCCAAGACCAAGACCAAGACAAGACCAAGACCAAGACCAAGACCAAGAGAAGACCAAGACCAAGACCAAGACCAAGGCCAAGACCAAGACCAAGACAAGACCAAGACCAAGACCAAGACCAAGGCCAAGACCAAGACCAAGACAAGACCAAGACCAAGACCAAGACAAGACCAAGACATTGCCGAGACCGGAGAGTAGCAAGACCAAGACCAAGACCAAGAGAAGACCAAGACCAAGACCAAGACCAAGACAAGACCAAGACCAAGACCAAGACCAAGACAAGACCAAGACCAAGACCAAGACCAAGACCAAGACAAGACCAAGACCAAGACAAGACCAAGACCAAGGCAGGAACCACTTTTGTAGACACACATGAAGGAAAACCCTTTAACACACACACACACACGCACGCACACACACACACACACACACACACACACGCACACACGCCAATTTGTGTAGCTTGTGTAGCCAAATGTAATGATTGATGAATTTCGCGACATCCTTAAGACCGTTTGAGTGTGTGTGAACGGGGAGAGGTGGGGGGGCAGCAGCCGGTATAGACCAGTGCCATGTTTACGAACATTGCGGCGCATGAGGGCAAAGAGTCACGTGAAGTCACGTTGTTGGTTGAATTTTTTAAACAGGGCGTGTTACATCCAATCACATCCCCAGCAACAGCCGTGGTCTCGACCATGGATGTATAATAAGAACGGTCTCGACATAACATCTCGAGACCTATAGGACCGAGACAACACTACGTCTGCGTGATGCTCATATGCGTGCAGTAATTATACCACTTTTGAAAATATTGTCCCGAGAGTAAGAGCGCGCACGCAAAACCCTGCAGTGTATATATAAGTTCTTCTTCTACCACGGCCTTTAACCGCTTCACGTGGCCTTCGCTAAAGTTCCCGCGAGATGGAGAAACAAAAGCAAAGTTAATTTGACGTTAATCAGCGCAGAGCTCACACACACGTCCTGAGTTCCAGTGAGAGGGGAGGATAACCTCTCATTCGGCAGGGTATGAATAGCTTCTCTCTGCCGCCGCGGTCTGGGACTTATTATAGCGCCGTGTGTTTATGCACGTGTGTTTCACCCCCGTGTCACCCGTTACCGTGCATATGTAAATGCTTAAAGGTCTGTTTAAATTCCCTAAAAGATTGTTTACCTCACATGCCAGCCTGAAGAGTGTAACTTTACATTTTGTTTCTGGCTGCGAGCGCAGTGTGTTCCTGCTCTGTGTTCGCTTTAAGGGACGGTGAGAGGCGGGAGACGTCTGGAACATAGGATTATTTCTTCCTCTGTGCAGAAACTCAACTTAAAGCTGCTAATCCTGAACTTTAACTCACACAAATAGAGTTATATATTAATAACCCAACCGCTTTAAGCCCCTCGCATAACAGGTTTACTTAAAATCCGAAACAGACGTTGGCGAAAACCAATTTGTACAATTTTGGACCAAGAAATGGCATCGACCCGATCCTAAAGTAGAGTCTGGAGGTACTTTATTTTATTACATTTCAGAGCGAAATATTGGACTTTCTACTCCACTTCTTTTTTTGACACATGTGTATTTACTTTTTATATGAATACACCTCCTCCACCTATGAATGTGTTCATATACTTATATACTCAGTAGTACACAAAGTACACACATGGCGCCAAACAGACAAATTAAAAAGAACAATATTTTGGAATAATTATTATTTTGGTCTCCCCACTCTTTAGTGTCCCCTGGTCTCCAGCTGTGTGCGTCACTCTTTAGTGTCCCCTGGTCTCCCAGCTGTGTGCGTCACTCTTTAGTGTCCCCTGGTCTCCCAGCTGTGTGCGTCACTCTTTAGTGTCCCCTGGTCTCCCAGCTGTGTGCGTCACTCTTTAGTGTCCCCTGGTCTCCAGCTGTGTGCGTCACTCTTTAGTGTCCCCTGGTCTCCCAGCTGTGTGCGTCACTCTTTAGTGTCCCCTGGTCTCCCAGCTGTGTGCGTCACTCTTTAGTGTCCCCTGGTCTCCAGCTGTGTGCCTCATTCTTTAGTGTCCCCTGGTCTCCCAGCTGTGTGCGTCACTCTTTAGTGTCCCCCAGCTGTGTGCGTCGCTCTTTAGTGTCCCCTGGTCTCCCGGCTGTGTGCGTCACTCTTTTGTGTCCCCCGGTCTCCCAGCTGTGTGCGTCACTCTTTAGTGTCCCCTGGTCTCCCGGCTGTGTGCGTCACTCTTTAGTGTCCCCTGGTCTCCAGCTAGGTGCGTCACACTTTAGTGTCCCCTGGTCTCCCAGCTGTGTGCGTCACTCTTTAGTGTCCCCTGGTCTCCAGCTGTGTGCGTCACTCTTTAGTGTCCCCTGGTCTCCCAGCTGTGTGCGTCGCTCTTTAGTGTCCCCTGGTCTCCCAGCTGTGTGCGTCGCTCTTTAGTGTCCCCTGGTCTCCCGGCTGTGTGCGTCACTCTTTTGTGTCCCCCGGTCTCCCAGCTGTGTGCGTCACTCTTTAGTGTCCCCTGGTCTCCAGCTGTGTGCGTCACTCTTTAGTGTCCCCTGGTCTCCAGCTGTGTGCGTCACTCTTTAGTGTCCCCTGGTCTCCCAGCTGTGTGCGTCACTCTTTAGTGTCCCCTGGTCTCCCAGCTGTGTGCGTCACTCTTTAGTGTCCCCTGGTCTCCAGCTGTGTGCGTCACTCTTTAGTGTCCCCTGGTCTCCAGCTGTGTGCGTCACTCTTTAGTGTCCCCTGGTCTCCCAGCTGTGTGCGTCACTCTTTAGTGTCCCCCGGTCTCCCAGCTGTGTGCGTCACTCTTTAATGTCCCCCGGTCTCCCAGCTGTGTGCGTCACTCTTTAGAGTCCCCTGGTCTCCCAGCTGTGTGCGTCACTCTTTAGTGTCCCCTGGTCTCCCAGCTGTGTGCGTCACTCTTTAGTGTCCCCTGGTCTCCAGCTAGGTGCGTCACACTTTAGTGTCCCCTGGTCTCCCAGCTGTGTGCGTCACTCTTTAGTGTCCCCTGGTCTCCAGCTGTGTGCCTCACTCTTTAGTGTCCCCTGGTCTCCCAGCTGTGTGTGTCACTCTTTAGTGTCCCCTGGTCTCCCGGCTGTGTGCGTCACTCTTTTGTGTCCCCCGGTCTCCCAGCTGTGTGCGTCACTCTTTAATGTCCCCCGGTCTCCCAGCTGTGTGCGTCACTCTTTAGTGTCCCCCGGTCTCCCAGATGTGTGCGTCACTCTTTAGTGTCCCCTGGTCTCCAGCTGTGTGTGTCACTCTTTAGTGTCCCCTGGTCTCCAGCTGTGTGCGTCACTCTTTAGTGTCCCCTGGTCTCCCGGCTGTGTGCGTCACTCTTTAGTGTCCCCTGGTCTCCCAGCTGTGTGCGTCACTCTTTAGTGTCCCCTGGTCTCCCAGCTGTGTGCGTCGCTCTTTAGTGTCCCCTGGTCTCCCAGCTGTGTGTTTCACTCTTTAGTGTCCCCTGGTCTCCCAGCTGTGTGCGTCACTCTTTAGTGTCCCCTGGTCTCCCAGCTGTGTGTTTCACTCTTTAGTGTCCCCTGGTCTCCCAGCTGTGTGCGTCACTCTTTAGTGTCCCCTGGTATCCCAGCTGTGTGCGTCACTCTTTAGTGTCCCCCGGTCTCCCAGCTGTGTGCGTCACTCTTTAATGTCCCCCGGTCTCCCAGCTGTGTGCGTCACTCTTTAGTGTCCCCTGGTCTCCAGCTGTGTGCGTCACTCTTTAGTGTCCCCTGGTCTCCAGCTGTGTGCGTCACTCTTTAGTGTCCCCTGGTCTCCAGCTGTGTGCGTCACTCTTTAGTGTCCCCTGGTCTCCAGCTGTGTGCGTCACTCTTTAGTGTCCCCTGGTCTCCAGCTGTGTGCATCACTCTTTAGTGTCCCCTGGTCTCCGTTGTGTGTTGAGCTTCTGGCATTACGTGCTGCAACATGTAAAGAACCTCCAAATGGAACGTAATTATGATACTCGAGTATTATATTACAACCCACCTCTGGAGTAGAGTAATATCTCCAATGCAGGCCTTGTATTTGTAACAGAGTATTTAGAAACACTTGTCTGCATAGATGAATGTGATGCTTGTGTGTGTGTGTGTGTGTGTGTGTGTGTGTGTGTGTGTGTGTGTGTGTGTGTGTGTGTGTGTGTGTGTGTGTGTGTGTGTGTGTGTGTGTGTGTGTGTGAATGATTTGTGCTGAGTCAGTGCGCGCTGACAGAAAAGTGACCATGCAGGTGAAACAGCAGGGACAGGAAATGCCTTTGTGTGGGAGCTAAACACTCCCCCATTCAAGAGGTGTGTGTGTGTGTGTGTGTGTGTGTGTGTGTGTGTGTGTGTGTGTGTGTAGAATGTAAGGATGAAAGTAGATCACTGCGGCGATCAATCATGAGTTGCAAACTTTCATTTAATCGCCAAGTATTTTGACAGTTAATGAATTGGTTTGAGTCGTTTTGAAGGAGAAAATTCCCTGATGTGGTTTTTGTTGAATATCTCGAGGGAAAGAAAACGCATCTCAGGTCGTCATCCTGGGCGCTGGGAGACACTGATCCCAACTTCTGACATTTAAAGACCAAAATAATCAATTAATCCAGAGAAGAATCAACTATTCTCTTAAGTCTGATTTATTTCCCCTTTTTCTTCACTCTTTTATGAAAGTAATCTGAATATCAGGACATTTAAAGACTCCGTCCTCGGCAGTTAGATATTCAAAACGTCTAAATTCTCTCATTCCAGCTTCTTAAATGTACATTTCTCTTGCTTCTCACATCTTTTTCGACAGTTTACTGAATATAAAAACATTTTAGGGGTACAAAAATGTTTAAAACTAATCTATTAATCGTGTAAATAATCAACATTTAACTATAATTAATAATAAACATCATGTCAACCCTAGATTAGTGTTTTGAAGTAGTTTACCGGGGGTGGGACTTCAGAATTAATCATATATCTGTCAATATAAGCAGAATAAAGCTGATTCTCACCTACAAAGCCTGCATTAACAGCTGATCCGCCAGCTTTCTGTGTTTTTAAACCTCCTGAACCTAAAAATGTTGTAAATGAATATACAAAATCATGAGGAGCAACCCTATCAATGTTTGAACTTGTTTACTTGACTTGTACTCGTGGTGGGACTTGAGAATTGTCAATATAAGCACGGTAAAGATGCTTCTCACCTGTACAACCTGCATTAACAGCTGATCCGCCAGCGTTCTGTGTGTTCCTGAATGTCCTGAACATGAAGACAGCGTTAAATAATCTGACTGATATTGTCTGTGTTGTATTGCAGGCATCTGAAGCCTTCCTGTGTAACGAAGAACCCTCCAGAGGTCCCGGGATGCCTGAATGCTTCGTAGTGTCAGACTCATACCGGGTATGCATTTATTATTATTTTTCTACACATGTTATTCCCATTATTTCTTTGTATTATCAATATTATCATTTTTCATGTTTTTTCTGTAGTGTTAAATGTGTTATTGGAGTCACTCCTCGTTACTGTGAGTGACGGGCTGTTTTCATGCGCGCGGTAATTGCACCACAATCATAATGTCATTCACAGCTCCCACTACTCAGCTGCAAACCATTACAATCATTATTTCCACACGCACGTTCACGAGAAAAACCTGAGGCCTTACGCTTCACGAAGCCCCCCCCCCCCCCCCAGCACGCCTAGCTTATAAAGCCCAAGCTGGGAGTTAGAGACCGAGAGGGATTCATACAGTCAGAACAAATGGTGACTACAAACTAAGAAGTTGTGAAAGTAAAGGGTGAAACTTAAGTGCATTTACTTGAGTATTGTACTTAAGTCTTATTTTGACATTTACTTGAGTATTTACATGTTTTACATAAACTTCTACTGCCCTACATTTCCTGTTTTAACACTCATATTAACTTAGACACAACATAAATCACTTTAAAACCCAGTCTGAACAGATAAAAACACATTACATACTCACATGATGTTATGAGGAACGACTAAAGCAGGGTGAGTTGCCCTAAAGTGGGACAGTCTGGACAGTCTGGGATACTCCCTAATGTGGGACAGTCTGGGACAGTCCCTAATGTGGGACAGTCTGGACAGTCTGGGATACTCCCTAATGTGGGACAGTCTGGACAGTCTGGGATACTCCCTAATGTGGGACAGTCTGGGACAGTCCCTAATGTGGGACAGTCTGGACAGTCTGGGATACTCCCTAATGTGGGACAGTCTGGGACAGTCCCTAATGTGGGACAGTCTGGACAGTCTGGGACACTCCCTAATGAGGGACAGTCTGGGACAATCCCTAATGGGGCACAGTCTGGGACACTCCCTAATGTGGGACAGTCTGGGACAGTCCCTAATGTGGGACAGTCTGGGACACTCCCTAATGGGACAGTCTGGGACACTCCCTAATGTGGGACAGTCTGGGACAATCACTAATGTGGGACAGTCTGGGACACTCCCTAATGTGGGACAATCTGGGACAATCACTAATGTGGGACAATCTGGGACACTCCCTAATGTGGGACAGACTGGGACAATCACTAATGTGGGACAGTCTGGGACAATCACTAATGTGGGACAGTCTGGGAGACTCCCTAATGGGGGACAGTCTGGGACACTCCCTAATGTGGGACAGTCTGGGACACTCCCTAATGTGTGACAGTCTGGGACAATCTTTAATGGGGGACAGTCTGGGACACTTCCTAATGGGGGGCAGTCTGGGACACTTCCTAATGGGGGACAGTCTGGGACACTCCCTAATGTGGGACAGTCTGGGACAATCTCTAATGTGGTGGGGGACAGTCTGGGACAATCACTAATGTGGGACAGTCTGGGACACTCCCTAATGTGGGACAGTTTGGGACACTCCCTAATGTTGGACAGTCTGGGGAAATCCCTAATGGGGGACAATCTGGGACACTCCCTAATGTGGAACAGTCTGGGACAATCCCTAATGGGACAGTCTGGGACAATCACTAATGTGGGACAGTCTGGGACACTCCCTAATGGGACAGTCTGGGACACTCCCTAATGTGGGACAGACTAGGACAATCACTAATGGGACAGTCTGGGACACTCCCTAATGTGGGACATACTGGGACAATCACTAATGGGACAGTCTGGGACAATCCCTAATGTGGGACAGTTCGGGACACTCCCTAATGTGGGACAGTCTGGGAAAATCCCTAATGGGGGACAATCTGGGACACTCCCTAATGTGGGACAGTCTGGGACAATCCCTAATGGGGCACAGTCTGGGACAGTCCCTAATGTGGGACAGTCTGGGACAGTCCCTAATGTGGGACAGTCTGGGACACTCCCTAATGTGGGACAGTCTGGGACAGTCCCTAATGTGGGACAGTCTGGGACACTCCCTAATGGGACAGTCTGGGACACTCCCTAATGTGGGACAGACTGGGACAATCACTAATGGGACAGTCTGGGACACTCCCTAATGTGGGACAGTCCGGGACGCTCCCTAATGGGACAGTCTGGGACACTCCCTAATGTGGGACAGTCTGGGACACTCCCTAATGTGGGACAGTCTGGGACACTCCCTAATGGGACAGTCTGGGACACTCCCTAATGTGGGACAGACTGGGACAATCACTAATGGGACAGTCTGGGACACTCCCTAATGTGGGACAGTCCAGGACGCTCCCTAATGGGACAGTCTGGGACACTCCCTAATGTGGGACAGTCTGGGACACTCCCTAATGTGGGACAGTCCGGGACGCTCCCTAATGGGACAGTCAGGGACACTCCCTAATGTGGGACAGTCCGGGACACTCCCTAATGTGGGACACTCCCTAATGTGGGACACTCCCTAATGTGGGACACCTAAGCTCCAGACGGTGCAGGTCTTCCTCAAACAAACGAGAGTGAATGAAACTATGGGTTAACACAAGCTGTGATGTCATTTAATCAAAATCACATGACTTCTCAAATGTCCAATCACAGATGAGGTCAAGTGTCCCACATCCGGGCAACTCACAATACTTTATTGTTAATAAAGCCTTCTTACAATAAATGCAATCAACCACGAAGAAACAAAGTACTGCTATTCATATACAGTATCCTAAACACTCTTATAACTTCTGTATAGCATTAAAATGATAATACATGTTTTAGTAGGTGAATAATAATCTTATATAATACTGTGAGACGAGGTTTAGAGTGTATACTGGGTTAGCTGATTATCCTTCCTTTGTATTTCTACTTTAGGAACATTTCAAATAACAACTTTGAGTATTTTGAAGTCCCTAAGTAGTCCCTAAGTAGTTTAACTTTTGATACTTGAAGTACATTTTCTCGACAGTACCCATTCTGTATTTCCACTTAAGTAACATTTTCTATTTGGGAATGTACTTGTAACGGAGTATTTTAAAGTCATAGTATTCCTACTTTTACTTTGTCTCCGAGTACTTCTACATATCTCTTCTTCCAGCATCGTGTGTGGGTGACTGAAACAGTGATTTCTAGGTTGGAGCCAGTTCTGTTTTTGTTCGACTCTCTTTGTTTCCCAGAGTTGAGACTCTCGCCAAGTCTCACACAGAACCTGGGTTGCCTCGGAGTATCGAGTGTCTCGGGGTGCAGAAATGAACCATTATGGCTGTAATTGAGGAGAGCGTCTGGTAGAGAGGGGGGAGGAGCGTCTCGCTGGAGATGGATTGGTTTCCAGGGGCAGCGAGTTCACGAACATCCACGACAACATCTAGACCTCCACCTTCGGTCCTGGAGCTACTTCACCTTCGTATATAAACGGCACCACGACTACTTCCTTTCTTTATTTGATCCCTTTTATCCCTTTCAGGAAAAAGGGTTTTAAAACTGATCGTAGATGGGAATAGAGCGGTGCAGGAATGAGTCCTCTAAAGGACAAAAGGAGTTAGCGTTGTAGCACTTCCTGTTCCTTCATCTGGAGGTTTTTCTGAATGTGTTATTAGTTGTTATCCTAAAATAAGGTCTGTGGTTAACTCAAGCTGAAGAGATTTTAACGTTTTGTTCTACGACATAAAATATGTCAGTAAAGGAAATTAGAAACGAAGGTTGCTAACAAGTGTCTAAATGAGACGACTAAACGTCATCACGCCCAATATTAGCCTCCTTTAGCTTAGCGGTGGTGACGTGAAGTCATGTGACCGTGCTGTAGTTCCTTTATAGCCCAACATTAGCCACCTTTAGCTTAGCGGTGGTGACGTGAAGTCATGTGACCGTGCTGTAGTTCCTTTATAGCCCAACATTAGCCACCTTTAGCTTAGCGGTGGTGACGTGAAGTCATGTGACCGTGCTGTAGTTCCTTTATAGCCCAACATTAGCCACCTTTAGCTTAGCGGACGTGAAGTCATGTGACCGTGCTGTAGTTCCTTTATAGCCCAACATTAGCCACCTTTAGCTTAGCGGTGGTGACGTGAAGTCATGTGACCGTGCTGTAGTTCCTTTATAGCCCAACATTAGCCGCCTTTAGCTTAGCGGTGGTGACGTGAAGTCATGTGACCATGCTGTAGTTCCTTTATAGCCCAACATTAGCCACCTTTAGCTTAGCGGACGTGAAGTCATGTGACCGTGCTGTAGTTCTTTTATAGCCCAACATTAGCCACCTTTAGCTTAGCGGTGGTGACGTGAAGTCATGTGACCGTGCTGTAGTTCCTTTATAGCCCAACATTAGCCTCCTTTAGCTTAGCGGTGGTGACGTGAAGTCATGTGACCGTGCTGTAGTTCCTTTATAGCCCAACATTAGCCACCTTTAGCTTAGCGGTGGTGAGGTGAAGTCATGTGACCGTGCTGTAGTTCCTTTATAGCCCAACATTAGCCGCCTTTAGCTTAGCGGACGTGAAGTCATGTGACCGTGCTGTAGTTCTTTTATAGCCCAACATTAGCCACCATTAGCTTAGCGGATGTGAAGTCATGTGACCGTGCTGTAGTTCCTTTATAGCCCAACATTAGCCACCTTTAGCTTAGCGGACGTGAAGTCATGTGACCGTGCTGTAGTTATTTTATAGCCCAACATTAGCCACCTTTAGCTTAGCGGACGTGAAGTCATGTGACCGTGCTGTAGTTCTTTTATAGCCCAACATTAGCCACCTTTAGCTTAGCGGTGGTGACGTGAAGTCATGTGACCGTGCTGTAGTTCCTTTATAGCCCAACATTAGCCTCCTTTAGCTTAGCGGTGGTGACGTGAAGTCATGTGACCGTGCTGTAGTTCCTTTATAGCCCAACATTAGCCACCTTTAGCTTAGCGGACGTGAAGTCATGTGACCGTGCTGTAGTTCTTTTATAGCCCAAAATTAGCCACCATTAGCTTAGCGGATGTGAAGTCATGTGACCGTGCTGTAGTTCCTTTATAGCCCAACATTAGCCACCTTTAGCTTAGCGGACGTGAAGTCATGTGACCGTGCTGTAGTTCCTCTATAGCCCAACATTAGCCTCCTTTAGCTTAGCGGTGGTGACGTGAAGTCATGTGACCGTGCTGTTGTTCCTTTATAGCCCAACATTAGCCACCTTTAGCTTAGCGGTGGTGACGTGAAGTCATGTGACCGTGCTGTTGTTCCTTTATAGCCCAACATTAGCCACCTTTAGCTTAGTGAACGTGAAGTCATGTAAAAAGCGTGATGATACCGTATAATACAAATATTTAACTCAATTAGAGAGATAGCTATTCTGCTTACTTTTACATCTTGCTAATAATACTTATGTACTTCTACTTATGTGCCATATTCGATGCAGTACTTTTACCCGTATCGGAGTATTTTAAGGCCATAGTAGTTCTACTTTTACTTCAGTAAAGAATCCTCCACTACTGGTTCACATTCAGTTCCAATGCCATCCTTCAACATCTTGATTTGCAGTCCCAAGTCTTTCTTCAACTCAGTAATAAATGACACATCAACGTCTCTGATCGTTTGTTAGTTTTTTTAATGCCACTGTACCGGCTCCAGTGGTAAATATGTATATTCTGAGCGTGTGAAAAAGACCCACCAACCGAAGCATATGGCTCCACCATGTGTTACTTAATGAGAGATTTACTCACACAGACCGCTGAATGTGGGCTCGTTTAAGGAGGCAGAGCAGTGTTTGTGTGTGTTGCATGCAACTCGACTGCATAATAGAGGGGGGTTTGATCCCTGTGTAACCGCTCGCTGTAACCTTTTATATTCGTGGTGATGACTTCTGCAAAAAGAGAGCTGAGGACAGAAAATATCCCTGAATTGTTGTTCAACTTTTGTCCTCGTTTGGCTGTTTCAAGGCATAAAGTGTAAATCCTACGTTATTAACTTTATTCCAACTTCTTTTTGGCATTTATGGTCAATAAACCCTTTTTATAGTAAGTTAAATAGGCCTGTTAATGCTTTTTGGGGTTTTCCCGTTAGTGTGTTATTTAGGTTTATGTGCATGTAAATGGTCTGCAACAGCTAAAATCCCTGTGTTGGGCTATAAAGGAACTACAGCACGGTCACATGACTTCACCTCACCACCGCTAAGCTAAAGATGGCTAACGTTGGGCTATAAAGGAACTACAGCACGGTCACATGACTTCACGTCTCCACCGCTAAGCTAAAGGAGGCTAATGTTGGGCTATAAAGTAACTACAGCACGGTCACATGACTTCACGTCACCACCGCTAAGCTAAATGTAGCTAATGTTGGGCTATAAAGGAACTACAGCACGGTCACATGACTTCATGTCACCACCGCTAAGCTAAAGATGGCTAACGTTGGGCTATAAAGGAACTACAGCACGGTCACATGACTTCACGTCTCCACCGCTAAGCTAAAGGAGGCTAATGTTGGGCTATAAAGTAACTACAGCACGGTCACATGACTTCACGTCACCACCGCTAAGCTAAATGTAGCTAATGTTGGGCTATAAAGGAACTACAGCACGGTCACATGACTTCACGTCACCACCGCTAAGCTAAATGTAGCTAATGTTGGGCTATAAAGGAACTACAGCACGGTCACATGACTTCATGTCACCACCGCTAAGCTAAAGATGGCTAACGTTGGGCTATAAAGGAACTACAGCACGGTCACATGACTTCACGTCACCACCGCTAAGCTAAAGGAGGCTAATGTTGGGCTATAAAGGAACTACAGCACGGTCACATGACTTCACGTCACCACCGCTAAGCTAAAGGTGGCTAAAGTTGGGCTTGATATCGTTTAGTCGTCTCATTTAGCAACCTCCGTTTTAAAATTCACTTGTTGGATATTTACTCACTGACGTATTTAATGTCGTTTAACCACAGATCTCCTTTCAAGCTTACAACCAAAAACCCATTCTGAAAACCATTGACTCTGGCACGGACAGGAAGGGCACTAATGCTGACTAATTCCTGGGTTTTCGGACTCTTTCCTGAGCCTGAATAGAAGTCAACACCTCCCTAAAAAAAAAGAAACTAAAAAGGTGTTTCTTGTGTTTCATCGTGTATCCACATTGAATGCTGCCCCCCCCCCCCCCCCCCCCCCGATGACGGGAGGTTACAGTTTCATGTTGTGCATACTCTCCTGACCGCACGCTCCCCCCCCCCGGGCCGTGTGCAGTAATTGGCCACACAGCGCCCAGATCTCTTTGTTTCTGCAGAGTCTTGCGGTAGACATGCACAAGCGGCAGGCCTCGTAAATCTGTGGCACTCGGATGTCAGGAATCTCCTCCACAATGACTTCACTCCCGCCCAAATCCTCGCCGTACTCCCAAACAGAGCCAAGAACTTTATTTCATGACTTTTATGTGTATCGCTGTGTGACTGAGACGTTTCTGTTTCCTCACACAGAAAACCCCAAGTTAGCATTTTGATGTTGCGCAGGCTGTGATTACGCGTCTGTTTGCTGCCTTTCTGCTGTTTGGCTTGGACTCGCTTCACTGGCTCTGCTGCTTCAGTTGTGGGTTTCCACGCCGGGTCAAATCTGGTTCAGTAAATAAATAGTCTTAACTTTACGGCCTGTGATGAGATAATGCGCCGATTCAAACGCCTGCACGTGAATTTAAGTATATAATCCAGAGCAAACTCCAGCCTTTAATGCACGAGACTTAAGAGCTGAAATCCTCACATCAGGGACAAACTGGATTTTTGATTTGGGCATTACATAACCCCCACTGGATTATATACATTTAAACAAAGTCGAATCATGCACACATCGTGAAGAACAGAAGGTTTTGCAGATCTCACTTTTTATACATCAGCTTATATATATTTGTTGTTGCCTTGCAGCTGTTATAACTGCAACTATTAGAAACATCACATTTCCTGATCAGTTTCACTTCCATGACATGTACGGACAGGTCAGTAAACGCATCAGTGATACCATTTAGGAGCAGATTGGCAGTGGTGTAAAGTACTTTTACTCAAGTACTGTACTTAGGCTAAGTACAATTTAGAGGTATTGAGTATTTTAATGTTATGCTACTGTGTGCTTCTACTCCACTTCAGTTCAGAGGTACATGGTGTACTTTGACTCCACTACATGTATTTAATCCCTTTAGTTACTCTACAGATGATGAAATATAATCAGGTGTTGAAACAGACTTTAGTTCCACCTGGAGTAAATCCACCAGCTACCCTGCAGTCTACCAAGTACTTCAGACTAGCTGCACCTTCACCAGCTACCCTGCAGTCTACAAAGTACTTCAGACTAGCTGCACCTTCACCAGCTACCCTGCAGTCTACAAAGTACTTCAGACTAGCTGCACCTTCACCAGCTACCCTGCAGTCTACAAAGTACTTCAGACTAGCTGCACCTTCACCAGCTACCCTGCAGTCTACAAAGTACTTCAGACTAGCTGCACCTCCACCAGCTACCCTGCAGTCTACAAAGTACTTCAGACTAGCTGCACCTCCACCAGCTACCCTGCAGTCTACAAAGTACTTCAGACTAGCTGCACCTCCACCAGCTACCCTGCAGTCTACAAAGTACTTCAGACTAGCTGCACCTCCACCAGCTACCCTGCAGTCTACAAAGTACTTCAGACTAGCTGCACCTCCACCAGCTACCCTGCAGTCTACAAAGTACTTCAGACTAGCTGCACCTCCACCAGCTACCCTGCAGTCTACAAAGTACTTCAGACTAGCTGCACCTTCACCAGCTTTGAGAACACTTTCATGATCAATCATTATAAAACACATCATATATATTATTCTGGAATGGACCAATCTGCACAACGACTACTTTCACTGTCTTTCACGATATTTAGATGAGAATACTTTCCTGCTTTCACTTGAGGAACATTTTGAATGCAGGACTTTTACTGTGACAGAGTATTCCTACACTCTGGTACTTCTGCTTTTACTCAAGTACACGATCTGAGTACTTCTACTTTTACTCAAGTACAAGATCTGAGTACTTCTACTTTTACTCAAGATCTGAGTACTTCTACTTTTACTCAAATACAAGATCTGAGTACTTCTACTTTTACTCAAGTACAGATCTGAGTACTTGAATGCAGGACTTTTACTGTGACAGAGTATTCCTACACTCTGGTACTTCTGCTTTTATTCAAGTACAAGATCTGAGTACTTCTACTTTTACTCAAGAACAAGATCTGAGTACTTCTACTTTTACTCAAGTACAATATCTGAGTACTTTTACTCAAGAACAAGATCTGAGTACTTCTACTTTTACACAAGTACAGATCTGAGTACTTCTACTTTGACTCAAGTACAGATCTGAGTACTTCTACCCTTCTCTCTAAATATGAATTTGAAAGTCACACGCCTTCTGAATAAATGCGCGTAAAAATGAAATGCCGCCTTTTTGCAGAAGTCGTTGGAAAGAGGAGAGCGATATATTAAAAAGCCCTCCCGAGCAGAGCGAGGGGAGGGAGATAAAGTTTTTCCCTGAAAGTTTGTGCAAGCTTTCACTTTCTAGGCGGGGTTTCAGCAGCATGGAGTGAGACACGGAGAGCGATGCAGCAGCAGCAGCTTCCATCCAATAATAAGCTCTCACATTTCCACAAATAACCATGTACTCCCCGTACTGCCTGACGCAGGTAAACTCTTCTTTCCTTGTTGGGGGCAGCTTGTCTGGCGGGGGGGTTCTTCGCGTGTTGCTGCCTGTGTGTTTCTGCATGTTTCGCTGCTGCGTCTTTTCTCCAACTTCTCCTCCGAGCGTCTCTGCAACTTTTCCGGTGCGCACATGGGCTTTTTGGAGAGAAAATGGCG